>NW_027440634.1:0-76110 GCF_031893055.1 Leptodactylus fuscus | reverse complement strand
TCAAACTGGGCTGGTTAGAGGCTCCCTCCACCATGAATTTGCCCAAACTGGGCTGTTTAGAGGCTCCCTCCACCATGAATTTGCCCAAACTGGGCTGGTTAGAGGCTCCCTCCACCATGAATTGGTCCAAACTGGGGTTTTTAGAGGCTCCCTCCACCATGAATTGGTCCAAACTTGGCTGTTTAGAGGCTCCCTCCACCATTAATTGGTCCAAACTGGGCTGGTTAGAGGCTCCCTCCACCATGAATTGGTCCAAACTGGGTTTTTAGAGGCTCCCTCCACCATGAATTTGCCCAAACTGGCTGTTTAGAGGCTCCCTCCACCATGAATTGGTCCAAACTGGGCTGGTGGAGAGGCTCCCTCCCACCATGAATTTCCCAAAACTTGGCTGTTTAGAGGCTCCCTCCACCATGACTTGGTCCAAACTGGGGTGGTTAGAGGCTCCCTCCACCATTAATTTGCCCAAACTGGGCTGTTTAGAGGCTCCCTCCACCATGAATTGGTCCAAACTGGGTTTTTTAGAGGCTCCCTCCACCATGAATTGGTCCAAACTGGGTTTTTTAGAGGCTCCTCCACCATGAATTTGCCCAAACTGGGCTGTTTAGAGGCTCCCTCCACATGAATTTGCCCAAACTGGGATGGTTAGAGGCTCCCTCCACCATGAATTGGTCCAAACTGGGCTGTTTAGAGGCTCCCTCCACCATGAATTTGCCCAAACTGGGATGGTTAGAGGCTCCCTCCACCATGAATTGGTCCAAACTGGGGTTTTTAGAGGCTCCCTCCACCATGAATTGGTCCAAACTTGGCTGTTTAGAGGCTCCCTCCACCATTAATTGGTCCAAACTGGCTGGTTAGAGGCTCCCTCCACCATGAATTTGCCCAAACTGGGCTGTTTAGCGGCTCCCTCCACCATTAATTGGTCCAAACTGGGGTTTTTAGAGGCTCCCTCCACCATGAATTGGTCCAAACTGGGCTGGTTAGAGGCTCCTCCACCATGAATTGGTCCAAACTGGGTTTTTTAGAGGCTCCCTCCACCATGAATTGGTCCAAACTGGGTTTTTTAGAGGCTCCCTCCACCATGAATTGGTCCAAACTGGGCTGTTTAGAGGCTCCCTCCACCATGAATTTGCCCAAACTGGGCGGTTTTAGCGGCTCCCTCCACCATTAATTGGTCCAAACTGGGCTGGTTAGAGGCTCCCTCCACCATGAATTGGTCCAAACTTGGCTGTTTAGAGCTCCTCCACCATTAATTGGTCCAAACTGGGCTGGTTAGAGGCTCCCTCCACCATGAATTTGCCCAAACTGGGCTGTTTAGAGGCTCCCTCCACCATGAATTGGTCCAAACTGGGTTTTTTAGAGGCTCCCTCCACCATGAATTGGTCCAAACTGGGCTGTTTAGAGGCTCCCTCCACCATGAATTTGCCCAAACTGGGCGGTTTAGCGGCTCCCTCCACCATTAATTGGTCCAAACTGGGCTGGTTAGAGGCTCCCTCCACCATGAATTTGCCCAAACTGGGCTGTTTAGAGGCTCCCTCCACCATGAATTGGTCCAAACTGGGCTGGTTAGAGGCTCCCTCCACCATGAATTTGCCAAACTGGGCTGTTTAGAGGCTCCCTCCACCATGAATTGGTCCAAACTAGGTTTTTAGAGGCTCCCTCCACCATGAATTGGTCCAAACTGGGCTGTTTAGAGGCTCCCTCCACCATGAATTTGCCCAAACTGGGCTGGTTAGAGGCTCCCTCCACCATGAATTGGTCCAAACTGGGGTTTTTAGAGGCTCCCTCCACCATGAATTGGTCCAAACTTGGCTGTTTAGAGGCTCCCTCCACCATTAATTGGTTCAAACTGGGCTGGTTAGAGGCTCCCTCCACCATGAATTGGTCCAAACTGGGTTTTTTAGAGGCTCCCTCCACCATGAATTTGCCAAACTGGGCTGTTTAGAGGCTCCCTCCACCATGAATTGGTCCAAACTGGGCTGGTTAGAGGCTCCCTCCACCATGAATTTCCCAAAACTTGGCTGTTTAGAGGCTCCCTCCACCATTAATTGGTCCAAACTGGGCTGGTTAGAGGCTCCCTCCACCATGAATTTGCCCAAACTGGGCTGTTTAGAGGCTCCCTCCACCATGAATTGGTCAAACTGGGTTTTTTAGAGGCTCCCTCCACCATGAATTGGTCCAAACTGGGCTGTTTAGAGGCTCCCTCCACCATGAATTTGCCCAAACTGGGCTGTTTAGAGGCTCCCTCCACCATTAATTGGTCCAAACTGGGCTGGTTAGAGGCTCCCTCCACCATGAATTTGCCCAAACTGGGCTGTTTAGAGGCTCCCTCCACCATGAATTTGCCCAAACTGGGATGGTTAGAGGCTCCCTCCACCATGAATTGGTCCAAACTGGGGTTTTTAGAGGCTCCCTCCACCATGAATTGGTCCAAACTGGGGTGGTTAGAGGCTCCCTCCACCATTAATTTGCCCAAACTGGGCTGTTTAGAGGCTCCCTCCACCATGAATTGGTCCAAACTGGGTTTTTTAGAGGCTCCCTCCACCATGAATTGGTCCAAACTGGGCTGTTTAGAGGCTCCCTCCACCATGAATTTGCCCAAACTGGGCTGTTTAGCGGCTCCCTCCACCATTAATTGGTCCAAACTGGACTGGTTAGAGGCTCCCTCCACCATGAATTTGCCCAAACTGGGCTGTTTAGAGGCTCCCTCCACCATGAATTTGCCCAAACTGGGCTGGTTAGAGGCTCCCTCCACCATGAATTGGTCCAAACTGGGGTTTTTAGAGGCTTCCCTCCACCATGAATTGGTTCAAACTGGGCTGTTTAGAGGCTCCCTCCACCATTAATTGGTCCAAACTGGGGTTTTTAGAGGCTCCCTCCACCATGAATTGGTCCAAACTTGGCTGTTTAGAGGCTCCCTCCACCATGAATTGGTCCAAACTGGGTGGTTAGAGGCTCCCTCCACCATTAATTGGTCCAAACTGGGCTGGTTAGAGGCTCCCTCCACCATGAATTTGCCCAAACTGGGCTGTTTAGAGGCTCCCTCCACCATGAATTTGCCCAACTGGGATGGTTAGAGGCTCCCTCCACCATGAATTGGTCCAAACTGGGGTTTTTAGAGGCTCCCTCCACCATGAATTGGTCCAAACTTGGCTGTTTAGAGGCTCCCTCCACCATTAATTGGTCCAAACTGGGCTGGTTAGAGGCTCCCTCCACCATGATTTGCCCAACTGGGCTGTTTAGCGGCTCCCTCCACCATTAATTGGTCCAAACTGGGCTGGTTAGAGGCTCCCTCCACCATGGAATTTGCCCAAACTGGGCTGTTTAGAGGGCTCCCTCCACCATGAATTTGCCCAAACTGGGCTGGTTAGAGGCTCCCTCCACCATGAATTGGTCCAAACTGGGGTTTTTAGAGGCTCCCTTTACCATGAATTGGTCCAAACTGGGGTGGTTAGAGGCTCCCTCCACCATTAATTTGCCCAAACTGGGCTGTTTAGAGGCTCCCTCCACCATGAATTGGTCCAAAACTGGGTTTTTTAGAGACTCCCTCCACCATGAATTGGTCCAAACTGGGCTGTTTAGAGGCTCCTCCACCATGAATTTGCCCAAACTGGGCTGTTTAGAGCGGCTCCCTCCACCATGAATTGGTCCAAACTGGGCTGTTTAGAGGCTCCCTCCACCATGAATTTGCCCAAACTGGGCTGTTTAGCGGCTCCCTCCACCATTAATTGGTCCAAACTGGGCTGGTTAGAGGCTCCCTCCACCATGAATTTGCCCAAAACTGGGCTGTTTAGCGGCTCCCTCCACCATTATTGGTCCAAACTGGGCTGGTTAGAGGCTCCCTCCACCATGAATTTGCCCAAACTGGGCTGTTTAGAGGCTCCCTCCACCATGAATTTGCCCAAACTGGGCTGGTTAGAGGCTCCCTCCACCATGAATTGGTCCAAACTGGGGTTTTTAGAGGCTCCCCTCCACCATGAATTGGTCCAAACTGGGGGTGGTTAGAGGCTCCCTCCACCATTAATTTGCCCAAACTGGGCTGTTTAGAGGCTCCCTCCACCATGAATTGGTCCAAACTGGGTTTTTTAGAGACTCCCTCCACATGAATTGGTCCAAACTGGGCTGTTTAGAGGCTCCCTCCACCATGAATTTGCCCAAACTGGGCTGTTTAGCGGCTCCCTCCACCATTAATTGGTCCAAACTGGGGTTTTTAGAGGCTCCCTCCACATGAATTGGTCCAAACTTGGCTGTTTAGAGGCTCCCTCCACCATGAATTGGTCCAAACTGGGGTGGTTAGAGGCTCCCTCCACCATTAATTGGTCCAAACTGGGCTGGTTAGAGGCTCCCTCCACCATGAATTGGTCCAAACTGGGGTGGTTAGAGGCTCCCTCCACCATTAATTGGTCCAAACTGGGCTGGTTAGAGGCTCCCTCCACCATGAATTTGCCCAAACTGGGCTGTTTAGAGGCTCCCTCCACCATGAATTTGCCCAAACTGGGCTGTTTAGCGGCTCCCTCCACCATTAATTGGTCCAAACTGGGCTGGTTAGAGGCTCCCTCCACCATGAATTTGCCCAAACTGGGCTGTTTAGAGGCTCCCTCCACCATGAATTTGCCCAAACTGGGCTGGTTAGAGGCTCCCTCCACCATGAATTGGTCCAAACTGGGCTGTTTAGAGGCTCCCTCCACCATTAATTGGTCCAAACTGGGCTGGTTAGAGGCTCCCCTCCACCATTAATTTGCCAAACTGGGCTGTTTAGAGGCTCCCTCCACCATGAATTGGTCCAAACTGGGTTTTTTAGAGGCTCCCTCCACCATGAATTGGTCCTAACTGGGCTGTTTAGAGGCTCCCTCCACCATGAATTTGCCCAAACTGGGCTGTTTAGCGGCTCCCTCCACCATTAATTGGTCCAAACTGGACTGGTTAGAGGCCTCCCTCCACCATGAATTTGCCCAAACTGGCTGTTTAGAGGCTCCCTCCACTACCATGAATTTGCCCAAACTGGGCTGGTTAGAGGCTCCCTCCACCATGAATTGGTCCAAACTGGGGTTTTTAGAGGCTCCCTCCACCATGAATTGGTTCAAACTGGGCTGTTTAGAGGCTCCCTCCACCATTAATTGGTCCAAACTGGGGTTTTTAGAGGCTCCCTCCACCATGAATTGGTCCAAACTTGGCTGTTTAGAGGCTCCCTCCACCATGAATTGGTCCAAACTGGGGTGGTTAGAGGCTCCCTCCACCATTAATTGGTCCAAACTGGCTGGTTAGAGGCTCCCTCCACCATGAATTGGTCCAAACTTGGCTGTTTAGCGGCTCCCTCCACCATGAATTGGTCCAAACTGGGGTGGTTAGAGGCTCCTCCACCATTAATTGGTCCAAACTGGCTGGTTAGAGGCTCCCTCCACCATTAATTGGTCCAAACTGGGGTTTTTAGAGGCTCCCTCCACCATGAATTGGTCCAAACTTGGCTGTTTAGAGGCTCCCTCCACCATGAATTGGTCCAAACTGGGGTGGTTAGAGGCTCCCTCCACCATTAATTGGTCCAAACTGGGCTGGTTAGAGGCTCCCTCCACCATTAATTGGTCCAAACTGGGCTGGTTAGAGGCTCCTCCACCATTAATTGGTCCAAACTGGGCTGGTTAGAGGCTCCCTCCACCATGAATTTGCCCAAACTGGGCTGTTTAGAGGCTCCCTCCACAATGAATTGGTCCAAACTGGGTTTTTAGAGGCTCCCTCCACCATGAATTGGGTCCAAACTGGGCTGTTTAGAGGCTCCCTCCACCATGAATTTGCCCAAACTGGGCTGTTTAGCGGCTCCCTCCACCATTAATTGGTCCAAACTGGGCTGGTTAGAGGCTCCCTCCACCATGAATTTGCCCAAACTGGGCTGTTTAGAGGCTCCCTCCACCATGAATTTGCCCAAACTGGGCTGGTTAGAGACTCCCTCCACCATGAATTGGTCCAAACTGGGGTTTTTAGAGGCTCCCTCACCATGAATTGGTCCAAACTTGGCTGTTTAGAGGCTCCCTCCACCATGAATTGGTCCAAACTGGGGTGGTTAGAGGCTCCCTCCACCATTAATTGGTCCAAACTGGGCTGGTTAGAGGCTCCCTCCACCATTAATTGGTCCAAACTGGGCTGGTTAGAGGCTCCCTCCACCATTAATTGGTCAAACTGGGCTGGTTAGAGGCTCCCTCCACCATTAATTGGTCCAAACTTGGCTGTTTAGAGGCTCCCTCCACCATTAATTGGTCCAAACTGGGCTGGTTAGAGGCTGCCTCCACCATGAATTGGTCCAAACTGGTTTTTTTAGAGGCTCCCTCCACCATGAATTGGTCCAAACTGGGTTTTTAGAGGCTCCCTCCACCATGAATTGGTCCAAACTGGGCTGTTTTAGCGGCTCCCTCCACCATTAATTGGTCCAAACTGGGCTGGTTAGAGGCTCCCTCCACCATGAATTTGCCCAAACTGGGCTGTTTAGAGGCTCCCTCCACCATGAATTTGCCCAAACTGGGCTGGTTAGAGGCTCCCTCCACCATGAATTGGTCCAAACTGGGTTTTTAGAGGCTCCCTCCACCATGAATTGGTCCAAACTTGGCTGTTTAGAGGCTCCCTCCACCATTAATTGGTCCAAACTGGGCTGGTTAGAGGCTCCCTCCACCATGAATTGGTCCAAACTGGTTTTTTAGAGGCTCCCTCCACCATGAATTTGCCCAAACTGGGCTGTTTAGAGGCTCCCTCCACCATGAATTGGTCCAAACTGGGCTGGTGAGAGGCTCCCTCCACCATGAATTTCCCAAAACTTGGCTGTTTAGAGGCTCCCTCCACCATTAATTGGTCCAAACTGGGCTGGTTAGAGGCTCCCTCCACCATGAATTTGCCCAAACTGGGCTGTTTAGAGGCTCCCTCCACCATGAATTTGCCCAAACTAGGATGGTTAGAGGCTCCCTCCACCATGAATTGGTCCAAACTGGGGTTTTAGAGGCTCCCTCCACCATGAATTGGTCCAAACTTGGCTGTTTAGAGGCTCCCTCCACCATGAATTGGTCCAAACTGGGGTGGTTAGAGGCTCCCTCCACCATTAATTTGCCCAAACTGGGCTGTTTAGAGGCTCCCTCCACCATGAATTGGTCCAAACTGGGTTTTTAGAGGCTCCCTCCACCATGAATTGGTCCCAAACTGGGCTGTTTAGAGGCTCCCTCCACCATGAATTTGCCCAAACTGGGCTGTTTAGCGGCTCCCTCCACCATTAATTGGTCCAAACTGGACTGGTTAGAGGCTCCCTCCACCATGAATTTGCCAAACTGGGCTGTTTAGAGGCTCCCTCCACCATGAATTTGCCCAAACTGGGCTGGTTAGAGGCTCCCTCCACCATGAATTGGTCCAAACTGGGGTTTTTAGAGGCTCCCTCCACCATGAATTGGTTCAAACTGGGCTGTTTAGAGGCTCCCTCCACCATTAATTGGTCCAAACTGGGGTTTTTAGAGGCTCCCTCCACCATGAATTGGTCCAAACTTGGCTGTTTAGAGGCTCCCTCCACCATGAATTGGTCCAAACTGGGGTGGTTAGAGGCTCCCTCCACCATTAATTGGTCCAAACTGGGCTGGTTAGAGGCTCCCTCCACCATGAATTGGTCCAAACTGGGGTTTTTAGAGGCTCCCTCCACCATGAATTGGTTCAAACTGGGCTGTTTAGAGGCTCCCTCCACCATTAATTGGTCCAAACTGGGGTTTTTAGAGGCTCCCTCCACCATGAATTTGCCCAAACTGGGCTGTTTAGAGGCTCCCTCCACCATGAATTGGTCCAAACTGGGCTGGTTAGAGGCTCCCTCCACCATGAATTTCCCAAAACTTGGCTGTTTAGAGGCTCCCTCCACCATTAATTGGTCCAAACTGGGCTGGTTAGAGCCTCCCTCCACCATGGAATTTGCCCAAACTGGGCTGTTTAGAGGCTCCCTCCACCATGAATTGGTCCAAACTGGGTTTTTAGAGGCTCCCTCCACCATGAATTGGTCCAAACTGGGCTGTTTAGAGGCTCCCTCCACCATGAATTTGCCCAAACTGGGCTGTTTAGCGGCTCCCTCCACCATTAATTGGTCCAAACTGGGCTGGTTAGAGGCTCCCTCCACCATGAATTTGCCCAAACTGGCTGTTTAGAGGCTCCCTCCACCATGAATTTGCCCAAACTGGGCTGGTTAGAGGCTCCCTCCACCATGAATTGGTCCAAACTGGGGTTTTTAGAGGTTCCCTCCACCATGAATTGGTCTAAACTTGGCTGTTTAGAGGCTCCCTCCACCATTAATTGGTCCAAACTGGGCTGGTTAGAGGCTCCCTCCACCATGAATTTCCCAAAACTTGGCTGTTTAGCGGCTCCCTCCACCATTAATTGGTCCAAACTGGACTGGTTAGAGGCTCCCTCCACCATGAATTTGCCCAAACTGGGCTGTTTAGAGGCTCCCTCCACCATGAATTTGCCCAAACTGGGCTGGTTAGAGGCTCCCTCCACCATGAATTGGTCCAAACTGGGTTTTTAGAGGCTCCTCCACCATGAATTGGTTCAAACTGGGCTGTTTAGAGGCTCCCTCCACCATTAATTGGTCCAAACTGGGGTTTTTAGAGGCTCCCTCCACCATGAATTGGTCCAAACTTGGCTGTTTAGAGGCTCCCTCCACCATGAATTGGTCCAAACTGGGGTGGTTAGAGGCTCCCTCCACCATTAATTGGTCCAAACTGGGCTGGTTAGAGGCTCCCTCCACCATGAATTGGTCCAAACTTGGCTGTTTAGCGGCTCCCTCCACCATGAATTGGTCCAAACTGGGGTGGTTAGAGGCTCCCTCCACCATTAATTGGTCCAAACTGGGCTGGTTAGAGGCTCCCTCCACCATTAATTGGTCCAAACTGGGGTTTTTAGAGGCTCCCTCCACCATGAATTGGTCCAAACTTGGCTGTTTAGAGGCTCCCTCCACCATGAATTGGTCCAAACTGGGGTGGTTAGAGCCTCCCTCCACCATTAATTGGTCCAAACTGGGCTGGTTAGAGGCTCCCTCCACCATTAATTGGTCCAAACTGGGCTGGTTAGAGGCTCCCTCCACCATTAATTGGTCCAAACTGGGCTGGTTAGAGGCTCCCTCCACCATGAATTTGCCCAAACTGGGCTGTTTAGAGGCTCCCTCCACAATGAATTGGTCCAAACTGGGTTTTTTAGAGGCTCCCTCCACCATGAATTGGTCCAAACTGGGCTGTTTAGAGGCTCCCTCCACCATGAATTTGCCCAAACTGGGCTGTTTAGCGGCTCCCTCCACCATTAATTGGTCCAAACTGGGCTGGTTAGAGGCTCCCTCCACCATGAATTTGCCCAAACTGGGCTGTTTAGAGGCTCCCTCCACCATGAATTTGCCCAAACTGGGCTGGTTAGAGACTCCCTCCACCATGAATTGGTCCAAACTGGGGTTTTTAGAGGCTCCCTCCACCATGAATTGGTCCAAACTTGGCTGTTTAGAGGCTCCCTCCACCATGAATTGGTCCAAACTGGGGTGGTTAGAGGCTCCCTCCACCATTAATTGGTCCAAACTGGGCTGGTTAGAGGCTCCCTCCACCATTAATTGGTCCAAACTGGGCTGGTTAGAGGCTCCCTCCACCATTAATTGGTCCAAACTGGGCTGGTTAGAGGCTCCCTCCACCATTAATTGGTCCAAACTTGGCTGTTTAGAGGCTCCCTCCACCATTAATTGGTCCAAACTGGGCTGGTTAGAGGCTGCCTCCACCATGAATTGGTCCAAACTGGTTTTTTTAGAGGCTCCCTCCACCATGAATTGGTCCAAACTGGGGTTTTTAGAGGCTCCCTCCACCATGAATTGGTCCAAACTGGGCTGTTTAGCGGCTCCCTCCACCATTAATTGGTCCAAACTGGGCTGGTTAGAGGCTCCCTCCACCATGAATTTGCCCAAACTGGGCTGTTTAGAGGCTCCCTCCACCATGAATTTGCCCAAACTGGGCTGGTTAGAGGCTCCCTCCACCATGAATTGGTCCAAACTGGGGTTTTTAGAGGCTCCCTCCACCATGAATTGGTCCAAACTTGGCTGTTTAGAGGCTCCCTCCACCATTAATTGGTCCAAACTGGGCTGGTTAGAGGCTCCCTCCACCATGAATTGGTCCAAACTGGGTTTTTTAGAGGCTCCCTCCACCATGAATTTGCCCAAACTGGGCTGTTTAGAGGCTCCCTCCACCATGAATTGGTCCAAACTGGGCTGGTGAGAGGCTCCCTCCACCATGAATTTCCCAAAACTTGGCTGTTTAGAGGCTCCCTCCACCATTAATTGGTCCAAACTGGGCTGGTTAGAGGCTCCCTCCACCATGAATTTGCCCAAACTGGGCTGTTTAGAGGCTCCCTCCACCATGAATTTGCCCAAACTAGGATGGTTAGAGGCTCCCTCCACCATGAATTGGTCCAAACTGGGGTTTTTAGAGGCTCCCTCCACCATGAATTGGTCCAAACTTGGCTGTTTAGAGGCTCCCTCCACCATGAATTGGTCCAAACTGGGGTGGTTAGAGGCTCCCTCCACCATTAATTTGCCCAAACTGGGCTGTTTAGAGGCTCCCTCCACCATGAATTGGTCCAAACTGGGTTTTTTAGAGGCTCCCTCCACCATGAATTGGTCCAAACTGGGCTGTTTAGAGGCTCCCTCCACCATGAATTTGCCCAAACTGGGCTGTTTAGCGGCTCCCTCCACCATTAATTGGTCCAAACTGGACTGGTTAGAGGCTCCCTCCACCATGAATTTGCCCAAACTGGGCTGTTTAGAGGCTCCCTCCACCATGAATTTGCCCAAACTGGGCTGGTTAGAGGCTCCCTCCACCATGAATTGGTCCAAACTGGGGTTTTTAGAGGCTCCCTCCACCATGAATTGGTTCAAACTGGGCTGTTTAGAGGCTCCCTCCACCATTAATTGGTCCAAACTGGGGTTTTTAGAGGCTCCCTCCACCATGAATTGGTCCAAACTTGGCTGTTTAGAGGCTCCCTCCACCATGAATTGGTCCAAACTGGGGTGGTTAGAGGCTCCCTCCACCATTAATTGGTCCAAACTGGGCTGGTTAGAGGCTCCCTCCACCATGAATTTGCCCAAACTGGGCTGTTTAGAGGCTCCCTCCACCATGAATTTGCCCAAACTGGGATGGTTAGAGGCTCCCTCCACCATGAATTGGTCCAAACTGGGGTTTTTAGAGGCTCCCTCCACCATGAATTGGTCCAAACTTGGCTGTTTAGAGGCTCCCTCCACCATTAATTGGTCCAAACTGGGCTGGTTAGAGGCTCCCTCCACCATGAATTTGCCCAAACTGGGCTGTTTAGCGGCTCCCTCCACCATTAATTGGTCCAAACTGGGCTGGTTAGAGGCTCCCTCCACCATGAATTTGCCCAAACTGGGCTGTTTAGAGGCTCCCTCCACCATGAATTTGCCCAAACTGGGCTGGTTAGAGGCTCCCTCCACCATGAATTGGTCCAAACTGGGGTTTTTAGAGGCTCCCTTTACCATGAATTGGTCCAAACTGGGGTGGTTAGAGGCTCCCTCCACCATTAATTTGCCCAAACTGGGCTGTTTAGAGGCTCCCTCCACCATGAATTGGTCCAAACTGGGTTTTTTAGAGACTCCCTCCACCATGAATTGGTCCAAACTGGGCTGTTTAGAGGCTCCCTCCACCATGAATTTGCCCAAACTGGGCTGTTTAGCGGCTCCCTCCACCATGAATTGGTCCAAACTGGGCTGTTTAGAGGCTCCCTCCACCATGAATTTGCCCAAACTGGGCTGTTTAGCGGCTCCCTCCACCATTAATTGGTCCAAACTGGGCTGGTTAGAGGCTCCCTCCACCATGAATTTGCCCAAACTGGGCTGTTTAGAGGCTCCCTCCACCATGAATTTGCCCAAACTGGGCTGGTTAGAGGCTCCCTCCACCATGAATTGGTCCAAACTGGGGTTTTTAGAGGCTCCCTCCACCATGAATTGGTCCAAACTGGGGTGGTTAGAGGCTCCCTCCACCATTAATTTGCCCAAACTGGGCTGTTTAGAGGCTCCCTCCACCATGAATTGGTCCAAACTGGGTTTTTTAGAGACTCCCTCCACCATGAATTGGTCCAAACTGGGCTGTTTAGAGGCTCCCTCCACCATGAATTTGCCCAAACTGGGCTGTTTAGCGGCTCCCTCCACCATTAATTGGTCCAAACTGGACTGGTTAGAGGCTCCCTCCACCATGAATTTGCCCAAACTGGGCTGTTTAGAGGTTCCCTCCACCATGAATTTGCCCAAACTGGGCTGGTTAGAGGCTCCCTCCACCATGAATTGGTCCAAACTGGGGTTTTTAGAGGCTCCCTCCACCATGAATTGGTTCAAACTGGGCTGTTTAGAGGCTCCCTCCACCATTAATTGGTCCAAACTGGAGTTTTTAGAGGCTCCCTCCACCATGAATTGGTCCAAACTTGGCTGTTTAGAGGCTCCCTCCACCATGAATTGGTCCAAACTGGGGTGGTTAGAGGCTCCCTCCACCATTAATTGGTCCAAACTGGGCTGGTTAGAGGCTCCCTCCACCATTAATTGGTCCAAACTGGGGTTTTTAGAGGCTCCCTCCACCATGAATTGGTCCAAACTTGGCTGTTTAGAGGCTCCCTCCACCATGAATTGGTCCAAACTGGGGTGGTTAGAGGCTCCCTCCACCATTAATTGGTCCAAACTGGGCTGGTTAGAGGCTCCCTCCACCATGAATTGGTCCAAACTGGGGTGGTTAGAGGCTCCCTCCACCATTAATTGGTCCAAACTGGGCTGGTTAGAGGCTCCCTCCACCATGAATTTGCCCAAACTGGGCTGTTTAGAGGCTCCCTCCACCATGAATTTGCCCAAACTGGGCTGTTTAGCGGCTCCCTCCACCATTAATTGGTCCAAACTGGGCTGGTTAGAGGCTCCCTCCACCATGAATTTGCCCAAACTGGGCTGTTTAGAGGCTCCCTCCACCATGAATTTGCCCAAACTGGGCTGGTTAGAGGCTCCCTCCACCATGAATTGGTCCAAACTGGGGTTTTTAGAGGCTCCCTCCACCATGAATTGGTCCAAACTGGGCTGTTTAGAGGCTCCCTCCACCATTAATTGGTCCAAACTGGGCTGGTTAGAGGCTCCCTCCACCATTAATTTGCCCAAACTGGGCTGTTTAGAGGCTCCCTCCACCATGAATTGGTCCAAACTGGGTTTTTTAGAGGCTCCCTCCACCATGAATTGGTCCAAACTGGGCTGTTTAGAGGCTCCCTCCACCATGAATTTGCCCAAACTGGGCTGTTTAGCGGCTCCCTCCACCATTAATTGGTCCAAACTGGACTGGTTAGAGGCTCCCTCCACCATGAATTTGCCCAAACTGGGCTGTTTAGAGGCTCCCTCCACCATGAATTTGCCCAAACTGGGCTGGTTAGAGGCTCCCTCCACCATGAATTGGTCCAAACTGGGGTTTTTAGAGGCTCCCTCCACCATGAATTGGTTCAAACTGGGCTGTTTAGAGGCTCCCTCCACCATTAATTGGTCCAAACTGGGGTTTTTAGAGGCTCCCTCCACCATGAATTGGTCCAAACTTGGCTGTTTAGAGGCTCCCTCCACCATGAATTGGTCCAAACTGGGGTGGTTAGAGGCTCCCTCCACCATTAATTGGTCCAAACTGGGCTGGTTAGAGGCTCCCTCCACCATGAATTGGTCCAAACTTGGCTGTTTAGCGGCTCCCTCCACCATGAATTGGTCCAAACTGGGGTGGTTAGAGGCTCCCTCCACCATTAATTGGTCCAAACTGGGCTGGTTAGAGGCTCCCTCCACCATTAATTGGTCCAAACTGGGGTTTTTAGAGGCTCCCTCCACCATGAATTGGTCCAAACTTGGCTGTTTAGAGGCTCCCTCCACCATGAATTGGTCCAAACTGGGGTGGTTAGAGGCTCCCTCCACCATTAATTGGTCCAAACTGGGCTGGTTAGAGGCTCCCTCCACCATTAATTGGTCCAAACTGGGCTGGTTAGAGGCTCCCTCCACCATTAATTGGTCCAAACTGGGCTGGTTAGAGGCTCCCTCCACCATGAATTTGCCCAAACTGGGCTGTTTAGAGGCTCCCTCCACAATGAATTGGTCCAAACTGGGTTTTTTAGAGGCTCCCTCCACCATGAATTGGTCCAAACTGGGCTGTTTAGAGGCTCCCTCCACCATGAATTTGCCCAAACTGGGCTGTTTAGCGGCTCCCTCCACCATTAATTGGTCCAAACTGGGCTGGTTAGAGGCTCCCTCCACCATGAATTTGCCCAAACTGGGCTGTTTAGAGGCTCCCTCCACCATGAATTTGCCCAAACTGGGCTGGTTAGAGACTCCCTCCACCATGAATTGGTCCAAACTGGGGTTTTTAGAGGCTCCCTCCACCATGAATTGGTCCAAACTTGGCTGTTTAGAGGCTCCCTCCACCATGAATTGGTCCAAACTGGGGTGGTTAGAGGCTCCCTCCACCATTAATTGGTCCAAACTGGGCTGGTTAGAGGCTCCCTCCACCATTAATTGGTCCAAACTGGGCTGGTTAGAGGCTCCCTCCACCATTAATTGGTCCAAACTGGGCTGGTTAGAGGCTCCCTCCACCATTAATTGGTCCAAACTTGGCTGTTTAGAGGCTCCCTCCACCATTAATTGGTCCAAACTGGGCTGGTTAGAGGCTGCCTCCACCATGAATTGGTCCAAACTGGTTTTTTTAGAGGCTCCCTCCACCATGAATTGGTCCAAACTGGGGTTTTTAGAGGCTCCCTCCACCATGAATTGGTCCAAACTGGGCTGTTTAGCGGCTCCCTCCACCATTAATTGGTCCAAACTGGGCTGGTTAGAGGCTCCCTCCACCATGAATTTGCCCAAACTGGGCTGTTTAGAGGCTCCCTCCACCATGAATTTGCCCAAACTGGGCTGGTTAGAGGCTCCCTCCACCATGAATTGGTCCAAACTGGGGTTTTTAGAGGCTCCCTCCACCATGAATTGGTCCAAACTTGGCTGTTTAGAGGCTCCCTCCACCATTAATTGGTCCAAACTGGGCTGGTTAGAGGCTCCCTCCACCATGAATTGGTCCAAACTGGGTTTTTTAGAGGCTCCCTCCACCATGAATTTGCCCAAACTGGGCTGTTTAGAGGCTCCCTCCACCATGAATTGGTCCAAACTGGGCTGGTGAGAGGCTCCCTCCACCATGAATTTCCCAAAACTTGGCTGTTTAGAGGCTCCCTCCACCATTAATTGGTCCAAACTGGGCTGGTTAGAGGCTCCCTCCACCATGAATTTGCCCAAACTGGGCTGTTTAGAGGCTCCCTCCACCATGAATTTGCCCAAACTAGGATGGTTAGAGGCTCCCTCCACCATGAATTGGTCCAAACTGGGGTTTTTAGAGGCTCCCTCCACCATGAATTGGTCCAAACTTGGCTGTTTAGAGGCTCCCTCCACCATGAATTGGTCCAAACTGGGGTGGTTAGAGGCTCCCTCCACCATTAATTTGCCCAAACTGGGCTGTTTAGAGGCTCCCTCCACCATGAATTGGTCCAAACTGGGTTTTTTAGAGGCTCCCTCCACCATGAATTGGTCCAAACTGGGCTGTTTAGAGGCTCCCTCCACCATGAATTTGCCCAAACTGGGCTGTTTAGCGGCTCCCTCCACCATTAATTGGTCCAAACTGGACTGGTTAGAGGCTCCCTCCACCATGAATTTGCCCAAACTGGGCTGTTTAGAGGCTCCCTCCACCATGAATTTGCCCAAACTGGGCTGGTTAGAGGCTCCCTCCACCATGAATTGGTCCAAACTGGGGTTTTTAGAGGCTCCCTCCACCATGAATTGGTTCAAACTGGGCTGTTTAGAGGCTCCCTCCACCATTAATTGGTCCAAACTGGAGTTTTTAGAGGCTCCCTCCACCATGAATTGGTCCAAACTTGGCTGTTTAGAGGCTCCCTCCACCATGAATTGGTCCAAACTGGGGTGGTTAGAGGCTCCCTCCACCATTAATTGGTCCAAACTGGGCTGGTTAGAGGCTCCCTCCACCATTAATTGGTCCAAACTGGGGTTTTTAGAGGCTCCCTCCACCATGAATTGGTCCAAACTTGGCTGTTTAGAGGCTCCCTCCACCATGAATTGGTCCAAACTGGGGTGGTTAGAGGCTCCCTCCACCATTAATTGGTCCAAACTGGGCTGGTTAGAGGCTCCCTCCACCATGAATTGGTCCAAACTGGGGTGGTTAGAGGCTCCCTCCACCATTAATTGGTCCAAACTGGGCTGGTTAGAGGCTCCCTCCACCATGAATTTGCCCAAACTGGGCTGTTTAGAGGCTCCCTCCACCATGAATTTGCCCAAACTGGGCTGTTTAGCGGCTCCCTCCACCATTAATTGGTCCAAACTGGGCTGGTTAGAGGCTCCCTCCACCATGAATTTGCCCAAACTGGGCTGTTTAGAGGCTCCCTCCACCATGAATTTGCCCAAACTGGGCTGGTTAGAGGCTCCCTCCACCATGAATTGGTCCAAACTGGGGTTTTTAGAGGCTCCCTCCACCATGAATTGGTCCAAACTGGGCTGTTTAGAGGCTCCCTCCACCATTAATTGGTCCAAACTGGGCTGGTTAGAGGCTCCCTCCACCATTAATTTGCCCAAACTGGGCTGTTTAGAGGCTCCCTCCACCATGAATTGGTCCAAACTGGGTTTTTTAGAGGCTCCCTCCACCATGAATTGGTCCAAACTGGGCTGTTTAGAGGCTCCCTCCACCATGAATTTGCCCAAACTGGGCTGTTTAGCGGCTCCCTCCACCATTAATTGGTCCAAACTGGACTGGTTAGAGGCTCCCTCCACCATGAATTTGCCCAAACTGGGCTGTTTAGAGGCTCCCTCCACCATGAATTTGCCCAAACTGGGCTGGTTAGAGGCTCCCTCCACCATGAATTGGTCCAAACTGGGGTTTTTAGAGGCTCCCTCCACCATGAATTGGTTCAAACTGGGCTGTTTAGAGGCTCCCTCCACCATTAATTGGTCCAAACTGGGGTTTTTAGAGGCTCCCTCCACCATGAATTGGTCCAAACTTGGCTGTTTAGAGGCTCCCTCCACCATGAATTGGTCCAAACTGGGGTGGTTAGAGGCTCCCTCCACCATTAATTGGTCCAAACTGGGCTGGTTAGAGGCTCCCTCCACCATGAATTGGTCCAAACTTGGCTGTTTAGCGGCTCCCTCCACCATGAATTGGTCCAAACTGGGGTGGTTAGAGGCTCCCTCCACCATTAATTGGTCCAAACTGGGCTGGTTAGAGGCTCCCTCCACCATTAATTGGTCCAAACTGGGGTTTTTAGAGGCTCCCTCCACCATGAATTGGTCCAAACTTGGCTGTTTAGAGGCTCCCTCCACCATGAATTGGTCCAAACTGGGGTGGTTAGAGGCTCCCTCCACCATTAATTGGTCCAAACTGGGCTGGTTAGAGGCTCCCTCCACCATTAATTGGTCCAAACTGGGCTGGTTAGAGGCTCCCTCCACCATTAATTGGTCCAAACTGGGCTGGTTAGAGGCTCCCTCCACCATGAATTTGCCCAAACTGGGCTGTTTAGAGGCTCCCTCCACAATGAATTGGTCCAAACTGGGTTTTTTAGAGGCTCCCTCCACCATGAATTTGCCCAAACTAGGCTGTTTAGCGGCTCCCTCCACCATTAATTGGTCCAAACTGGGCTGGTTAGAGGCTCCCTCCACCATGAATTTGCCCAAACTGGGCTGTTTAGAGGCTCCCTCCACCATGAATTTGCCCAAACTGGGCTGGTTAGAGACTCCCTCCACCATGAATTGGTCCAAACTGGGGTTTTTAGAGGCTCCCTCCACCATTAATTGGTCCAAACTTGGCTGTTTAGAGGCTCCCTCCACCATGAATTGGTCCAAACTGGGGTGGTTAGAGGCTCCCTCCACCATTAATTGGTCCAAACTGGGCTGGTTAGAGGCTCCCTCCACCATTAATTGGTCCAAACTGGGCTGGTTAGAGGCTCCCTCCACCATTAATTGGTCCAAACTGGGCTGGTTAGAGGCTCCCTCCACCATTAATTGGTCCAAACTTGGCTGTTTAGAGGCTCCCTCCACCATTAATTGGTCCAAACTGGGCTGGTTAGAGGCTGCCTCCACCATGAATTGGTCCAAACTGGTTTTTTTAGAGGCTCCCTCCACCATGAATTGGTCCAAACTGGGGTTTTTAGAGGCTCCCTCCACCATGAATTGGTCCAAACTGGGCTGTTTAGCGGCTCCCTCCACCATTAATTGGTCCAAACTGGGCTGGTTAGAGGCTCCCTCCACCATGAATTTGCCCAAACTGGGCTGTTTAGAGGCTCCCTCCACCATGAATTTGCCCAAACTGGGCTGGTTAGAGGCTCCCTCCACCATGAATTGGTCCAAACTGGGGTTTTTAGAGGCTCCCTCCACCATGAATTGGTCCAAACTTGGCTGTTTAGAGGCTCCCTCCACCATTAATTGGTCCAAACTGGGCTGGTTAGAGGCTCCCTCCACCATGAATTGGTCCAAACTGGGTTTTTTAGAGGCTCCCTCCACCATGAATTTGCCCAAACTGGGCTGTTTAGAGGCTCCCTCCACCATGAATTGGTCCAAACTGGGCTGGTGAGAGGCTCCCTCCACCATGAATTTCCCAAAACTTGGCTGTTTAGAGGCTCCCTCCACCATTAATTGGTCCAAACTGGGCTGGTTAGAGGCTCCCTCCACCATGAATTTGCCCAAACTGGGCTGTTTAGAGGCTCCCTCCACCATGAATTTGCCCAAACTAGGATGGTTAGAGGCTCCCTCCACCATGAATTGGTCCAAACTGGGGTTTTTAGAGGCTCCCTCCACCATGAATTGGTCCAAACTTGGCTGTTTAGAGGCTCCCTCCACCATGAATTGGTCCAAACTGGGGTGGTTAGAGGCTCCCTCCACCATTAATTTGCCCAAACTGGGCTGTTTAGAGGCTCCCTCCACCATGAATTGGTCCAAACTGGGTTTTTTAGAGGCTCCCTCCACCATGAATTGGTCCAAACTGGGCTGTTTAGAGGCTCCCTCCACCATGAATTTGCCCAAACTGGGCTGTTTAGCGGCTCCCTCCACCATTAATTGGTCCAAACTGGACTGGTTAGAGGCTCCCTCCACCATGAATTTGCCCAAACTGGGCTGTTTAGAGGCTCCCTCCACCATGAATTTGCCCAAACTGGGCTGGTTAGAGGCTCCCTCCACCATGAATTGGTCCAAACTGGGGTTTTTAGAGGCTCCCTCCACCATGAATTGGTTCAAACTGGGCTGTTTAGAGGCTCCCTCCACCATTAATTGGTCCAAACTGGGGTTTTTAGAGGCTCCCTCCACCATGAATTGGTCCAAACTTGGCTGTTTAGAGGCTCCCTCCACCATGAATTGGTCCAAACTGGGGTGGTTAGAGGCTCCCTCCACCATTAATTGGTCCAAACTGGGCTGGTTAGAGGCTCCCTCCACCATGAATTGGTCCAAACTGGGGTTTTTAGAGGCTCCCTCCACCATGAATTGGTTCAAACTGGGCTGTTTAGAGGCTCCCTCCACCATTAATTGGTCCAAACTGGGGTTTTTAGAGGCTCCCTCCACCATGAATTTGCCCAAACTGGGCTGTTTAGAGGCTCCTCCACCATGAATTGGTCCAAACTGGGCTGGTTAGAGGCTCCCTCCACCATGAATTTCCCAAAACTTGGCTGTTTAGAGGCTCCCTCCACCATTAATTGGTCCAAACTGGGCTGGTTAGAGCCTCCCTCCACCATGAATTTGCCCAAACTGGGCTGTTTAGAGGCTCCCTCCACCATGAATTGGTCCAAACTGGGTTTTTTAGAGGCTCCCTCCACCATGAATTGGTCCAAACTGGGCTGTTTAGAGGCTCCCTCCACCATGAATTTGCCCAAACTGGGCTGTTTAGCGGCTCCCTCCACCATTAATTGGTCCAAACTGGGCTGGTTAGAGGCTCCCTCCACCATGAATTTGCCCAAACTGGGCTGTTTAGAGGCTCCTCCACCATGAATTTGCCCAAACTGGGCTGGTTAGAGGCTCCCTCCACCATGAATTGGTCCAAACTGGGGTTTTTAGAGGTTCCCTCCACCATGAATTGGTCTAAACTTGGCTGTTTAGAGGCTCCCTCCACCATTAATTGGTCCAAACTGGGCTGGTTAGAGGCTCCCCTCCACCATGAATTTCCCAAAACTTGGCTGTTTAGCGGCTCCCTCCACCATTAATTGGTCCAAACTGGACTGGTTAGAGGCTCCCTCCACCATGAATTTGCCCAAACTGGGCTGTTTAGAGGCTCCCTCCACCATGAATTTGCCCAAACTGGGCTGGTTAGAGGCTCCCTCCACCATGAATTGGTCAAACTGGGGTTTTTAGAGGCTCCCTCCACCATGAATTGGTTCAAACTGGGCTGTTTAGAGGCTCCCTCCACATTAATTGGTCCAAACTGGGGTTTTTAGAGGCTCCCTCCACCATGAATTGGTCCAAACTTGGCTGTTTAGAGGCTCCCCTCCACCATGAATTGGTCCAAACTGGGGTGGTTAGAGGCTCCCTCCACCATTAATTGGTCCAAACTGGGCTGGTTAGAGGCTCCCTCCACCATGAATTGGTCCAAACTTGGCTGTTTAGCGGCTCCCTCCACCATGAATTGGTCCAAACTGGGGTGGTTAGAGGCTCCCTCCACCATTAATTGGTCCAAACTGGGCTGGTTAGAGGCTCCCTCCACCATTAATTGGTCCAAACTGGGGTTTTTAGAGGCTCCCTCCACCATGAATTGGTCCAAACTGGCTGTTTAGAGGCTCCCTCCACCATGAATTGGTCCAAACTGGGGTGGTTAGAGCCTCCCTCCACCATTAATTGGTCCAAACTGGGCTGGTTAGAGGCTCCCTCCACCATTAATTGGTCCAAACTGGGCTGGTTAGAGGCTCCCTCCACCATTAATTGGTCCAAACTGGGCTGGTTAGAGGCTCCCTCCACCATGAATTTGCCCAAACTGGGCTGTTTAGAGGCTCCCTCCACAATGAATTGGTCCAAACTGGGTTTTTTAGAGGCTCCCTCCACCATGAATTGGTCCAAACTGGGCTGTTTAGAGGCTCCCTCCACCATGAATTTGCCCAAACTGGGCTGTTTAGCGGCTCCCTCCACCATTAATTGGTCCAAACTGGGCTGGTTAGAGGCTCCCTCCACCATGAATTTGCCCAAACTGGGCTGTTTAGAGGCTCCCTCCACCATGAATTTGCCCAAACTGGGCTGGTTAGAGACTCCCTCCACCATGAATTGGTCCAAACTGGGGTTTTTAGAGGCTCCCTCCACCATGAATTGGTCCAAACTTGGCTGTTTTGAGGCTCCCTCCACCATGAATTGGTCCAAACTGGGGTGGTTAGAGGCTCCCTCCACCATTAATTGGTCCAAACTGGGCTGGTTAGAGGCTCCCTCCACCATTAATTGGTCCAAACTGGGCTGGTTAGAGGCTCCCTCCACCATTAATTGGTCCAAACTGGGCTGGTTAGAGGCTCCCTCCACCATTAATTGGTCCAAACTTGGCTGTTTAGAGGCTCCCTCCACCATTAATTGGTCCAAACTGGGCTGGTTAGAGGCTGCCTCCACCATGAATTGGTCCAAACTGGTTTTTTTAGAGGCTCCCTCCACCATGAATTGGTCCAAACTGGGGTTTTTAGAGGCTCCCTCCACCATGAATTGGTCCAAACTGGGCTGTTTAGCGGCTCCCTCCACCATTAATTGGTCCAAACTGGGCTGGTTAGAGGCTCCCTCCACCATGAATTTGCCCAAACTGGGCTGTTTAGAGGCTCCCTCCACCATGAATTTGCCCAAACTGGGCTGGTTAGAGGCTCCCTCCACCATGAATTGGTCCAAACTGGGGTTTTTAGAGGCTCCCTCCACCATGAATTGGTCCAAACTTGGCTGTTTAGAGGCTCCCTCCACCATGAATTGGTCCAAACTGGGCTGGTTAGAGGCTCCCTCCACCATGAATTGGTCCAAACTGGGTTTTTTAGAGGCTCCCTCCACCATGAATTTGCCCAAACTGGGCTGTTTAGAGGCTCCCTCCACCATGAATTGGTCCAAACTGGGCTGGTGAGAGGCTCCCTCCACCATGAATTTCCCAAAACTTGGCTGTTTAGAGGCTCCCTCCACCATTAATTGGTCCAAACTGGGCTGGTTAGAGGCTCCCTCCACCATGAATTTGCCCAAACTGGGCTGTTTAGAGGCTCCCTCCACCATGAATTGGTCCAAACTGGGTTTTTTAGAGGCTCCCTCCACCATGAATTGGTCCAAACTGGGCTGTTTAGAGGCTCCCTCCACCATGAATTTGCCCAAACTGGGCTGTTTAGCGGCTCCCTCCACCATTAATTGGTCCAAACTGGACTGGTTAGAGGCTCCCTCCACCATGAATTTGCCCAAACTGGGCTGTTTAGAGGCTCCCTCCACCATGAATTTGCCCAAACTGGGATGGTTAGAGGCTCCCTCCACCATGAATTGATCCAAACTGGGGTTTTTAGAGGCTCCCTCCACCATGAATTGGTTCAAACTGGGCTGTTTAGAGGCTCCCTCCACCATTAATTGGTCCAAACTGGGGTTTTTAGAGGCTCCCTCCACCATGAATTGGTCCAAACTTGGCTGTTTAGAGGCTCCCTCCACCATGAATTGGTCCAAACTGGGGTGGTTAGAGGCTCCCTCCACCATTAATTGGTCCAAACTGGGCTGGTTAGAGGCTCCCTCCACCATGAATTTGCCCAAACTGGGCTGTTTAGAGGCTCCCTCCACCATGAATTTGCCCAAACTGGGATGGTTAGAGGCTCCCTCCACCATGAATTGGTCCAAACTGGGGTTTTTAGAGGCTCCCTCCACCATGAATTGGTCCAAACTTGGCTGTTTAGAGGCTCCCTCCACCATTAATTGGTCCAAACTGGGCTGGTTAGAGGCTCCCTCCACCATGAATTGGTCCAAACTGGGGTTTTTAGAGGCTCCCTCCACCATGAATTTGCCCAAACTGGGCTGTTTAGAGGCTCCCTCCACCATGAATTGGTCCAAACTGGGCTGGTGAGAGGCTCCCTCCACCATGAATTTCCCAAAACTTGGCTGTTTAGAGGCTCCCTCCACCATTAATTGGTCCAAACTGGGCTGGTTAGAGCCTCCCTCCACCATGATTTTGCCCAAACTGGGCTGGTTAGAGCCTCCCTCCACCATGAATTTGCCCAAACTGGGCTGTTTAGAGGCTCCCTCCACCATGAATTGGTCCAAACTGGGTTTTTTAGAGGCTCCCTCCACCATGAATTGGTCCAAACTGGGCTGTTTAGAGGCTCCCTCCACCATGAATTTGCCCAAACTGGGCTGTTTAGCGGCTCCCTCCACCATTAATTGGTCCAAACTGGGCTGGTTAGAGGCTCCCTCCACCATGAATTTGCCCAAACTGGGCTGTTTAGAGGCTCCCTCCACCATGAATTTGCCCAAACTGGGCTGGTTAGAGGCTCCCTCCACCATGAATTGGTCCAAACTGGGGTTTTTAGAGGTTCCCTCCACCATGAATTGGTCTAAACTTGGCTGTTTAGAGGCTCCCTCCACCATTAATTGGTCCAAACTGGGCTGGTTAGAGGCTCCCTCCACCATGAATTGGTCCAAACTGGGTTTTTTAGATGCTCCCTCCACCATGAATTGGTCCAAACTGGGGTTTTTAGAGGCTCCCTCCACCATGAATTGGTCCAAACTGGGCTGGTTAGAGGCTCCCTCCACCATGAATTTGCCCAAACTGGGCTGTTTAGAGGCTCCCTCCACCATGAATTTGCCCAAACTGGGCTGGTTAGAGGCTCCCTCCACCATGAATTGGTCCAAACTGGGGTTTTTAGAGGCTCCCTCCACCATGAATTGGTCCAAACTTGGCTGTTTAGAGGCTCCCTCCACCATGAATTGGTCCAAACTGGGGTGGTTAGAGGCTCCCTCCACCATTAATTGGTCCAAACTGGGCTGGTTAGAGGCTCCCTCCACCATTAATTGGTCCAAACTGGGCTGGTTAGAGGCTCCCTCCACCATGAATTGGTCCAAACTGGGGTTTTTAGAGGCTCCCTCCACCATGAATTGGTCCAAACTTGGCTGTTTAGAGGCTCCCTCCACCATTAATTGGTCCAAACTGGGCTGGTTAGAGGCTCCCTCCACCATGAATTGGTCCAAACTGGGTTTTTTAGAGGCTCCCTCCACCATGAATTGGTCCAAACTGGGCTGTTTAGCGGCTCCCTCCACCATTAATTGGTCCAAACTGGGCTGGTTAGAGGCTCCCTCCACCATGAATTTGCCCAAACTGGGCTGTTTAGAGGCTCCCTCCACCATGAATTTGCCCAAACTGGGCTGGTTAGAGGCTCCCTCCACCATGAATTGGTCCAAACTGGGGTTTTTAGAGGCTCCCTCCACCATGAATTGGTCCAAACTTGGCTGTTTAGAGGCTCCCTCCACCATGAATTGGTCCAAACTGGGCTGGTTAGAGGCTCCCTCCACCATGAATTGGTCCAAACTGGGTTTTTTAGAGGCTCCCTCCACCATGAATTTGCCCAAACTGGGCTGTTTAGCGGCTCCCTCCACCATTAATTGGTCCAAACTGGGCTGGTTAGAGGCTCCCTCCACCATGAATTTGCCCAAACTGGGCTGTTTAGAGGCTCCCTCCACCATGAATTTGCCCAAACTGGGCTGGTTAGAGACTCCCTCCACCATGAATTGGTCCAAACTGGGGTTTTTAGAGGCTCCCTCCACCATGAATTGGTCCAAACTTGGCTGTTTAGAGGCTCCCTCCACCATGAATTGGTCCAAACTGGGGTGGTTAGAGGCTCCCTCCACCATTAATTGGTCCAAACTGGGCTGGTTAGAGGCTCCCTCCACCATTAATTGGTCCAAACTGGGCTGGTTAGAGGCTCCCTCCACCATTAATTGGTCCAAACTGGGCTGGTTAGAGGCTCCCTCCACCATTAATTGGTCCAAACTTGGCTGTTTAGAGGCTCCCTCCACCATTAATTGGTCCAAACTGGGCTGGTTAGAGGCTGCCTCCACCATGAATTGGTCCAAACTGGTTTTTTTAGAGGCTCCCTCCACCATGAATTGGTCCAAACTGGGGTTTTTAGAGGCTCCCTCCACCATGAATTGGTCCAAACTGGGCTGTTTAGCGGCTCCCTCCACCATTAATTGGTCCAAACTGGGCTGGTTAGAGGCTCCCTCCACCATGAATTTGCCCAAACTGGGCTGTTTAGAGGCTCCCTCCACCATGAATTTGCCCAAACTGGGCTGGTTAGAGGCTCCCTCCACCATGAATTGGTCCAAACTGGGGTTTTTAGAGGCTCCCTCCACCATGAATTGGTCCAAACTTGGCTGTTTAGAGGCTCCCTCCACCATTAATTGGTCCAAACTGGGCTGGTTAGAGGCTCCCTCCACCATGAATTGGTCCAAACTGGGTTTTTTAGAGGCTCCCTCCACCATGAATTTGCCCAAACTGGGCTGTTTAGAGGCTCCCTCCACCATGAATTGGTCCAAACTGGGCTGGTGAGAGGCTCCCTCCACCATGAATTTCCCAAAACTTGGCTGTTTAGAGGCTCCCTCCACCATTAATTGGTCCAAACTGGGCTGGTTAGAGGCTCCCTCCACCATGAATTTGCCCAAACTGGGCTGTTTAGAGGCTCCCTCCACCATGAATTTGCCCAAACTAGGATGGTTAGAGGCTCCCTCCACCATGAATTGGTCCAAACTGGGGTTTTTAGAGGCTCCCTCCACCATGAATTGGTCCAAACTTGGCTGTTTAGAGGCTCCCTCCACCATGAATTGGTCCAAACTGGGGTGGTTAGAGGCTCCCTCCACCATTAATTTGCCCAAACTGGGCTGTTTAGAGGCTCCCTCCACCATGAATTGGTCCAAACTGGGTTTTTTAGAGGCTCCCTCCACCATGAATTGGTCCAAACTGGGCTGTTTAGAGGCTCCCTCCACCATGAATTTGCCCAAACTGGGCTGTTTAGTGGCTCCCTCCACCATTAATTGGTCCAAACTGGACTGGTTAGAGGCTCCCTCCACCATGAATTTGCCCAAACTGGGCTGTTTAGAGGCTCCCTCCACCATGAATTTGCCCAAACTGGGCTGGTTAGAGGCTCCCTCCACCATGAATTGGTCCAAACTGGGGTTTTTAGAGGCTCCCTCCACCATGAATTGGTTCAAACTGGGCTGTTTAGAGGCTCCCTCCACCATTAATTGGTCCAAACTGGGGTTTTTAGAGGCTCCCTCCACCATGAATTGGTCCAAACTTGGCTGTTTAGAGGCTCCCTCCACCATGAATTGGTCCAAACTGGGGTGGTTAGAGGCTCCCTCCACCATTAATTGGTCCAAACTGGGCTGGTTAGAGGCTCCCTCCACCATGAATTTGCCCAAACTGGGCTGTTTAGAGGCTCCCTCCACCATGAATTGGTCCAAACTGGGCTGGTTAGAGGCTCCCTCCACCATGAATTTCCCAAAACTTGGCTGTTTAGAGGCTCCCTCCACCATTAATTGGTCCAAACTGGGCTGGTTAGAGCCTCCCTCCACCATGAATTTGCCCAAACTGGGCTGTTTAGAGGCTCCCCCCACCATGAATTGGTCCAAACTGGGTTTTTTAGAGGCTCCCTCCACCATGAATTGGTCCAAACTGGGCTGTTTAGAGGCTCCCTCCACCATGAATTGGTCCAAACTGGGCTGTTTAGAGGCTCCCTCCACCATGAATTTGCCCAAACTGGGCTGTTTAGCGGCTCCCTCCACCATGAATTTGCCCAAACTGGGCTGGTTAGAGGCTCCCTCCACCATGAATTGGTCCAAACTGGGTTTTAGAGGTTCCCTCCACCATGAATTGGTCCAAACTTGGCTGTTTAGAGGCTCCCTCCACCATTAATTGGTCCAAACTGGGCTGGTTAGAGGCTCCCTCCACCATGAATTGGTCCAAACTGGGTTTTTTAGAGGCTCCCTCCACCATGAATTGGTCCAAACTGGGTTTTTAGAGGCTCCCTCCACCATGAATTGGTCCAAACTGGGCTGGTTAGAGGCTCCCTCCACCATGAATTTGCCCAAACTGGGCTGTTTAGAGGCTCCCTCCACCATGAATTTGCCCAAACTGGGCTGGTTAGAGGCTCCCTCCACCATGAATTGGTCCAAACTGGGGTTTTTAGAGGCTCCCTCCACCATGAATTGGTCCAAACTTGGCTGTTTAGAGGCTCCCTCCACCATGAATTGGTCCAAACTGGGGTGGTTAGAGGCTCCCTCCACCATTAATTGGTCCAAACTGGGCTGGTTAGAGGCTCCCTCCACCATTAATTGGTCCAAACTGGGCTGGTTAGAGGCTCCCTCCACCATGAATTGGTCCAAACTGGGGTTTTAGAGGCTCTCTCCACCATGAATTGGTCCAAACTTGGCTGTTTAGAGGCTCCCTCCACCATTAATTGGTCCAAACTGGGCTGGTTAGAGCATGAATTGGTCCAAACTGGGTTTTTTAGAGGCTCCCTCCACCATGAATTGGTCCAAACTGGGGTTTTTAGAGGCTCCCTCCACCATGAATTGGTCCAAACTGGGCTGTTTAGCGGCTCCCTCCACCATTAATTGGTCCAAACTGGGCTGGTTAGAGGCTCCCTCCACCATGAATTTGCCCAAACTGGGCTGTTTAGAGGCTCCCTCCACCATGAATTTGCCCAAACTGGGCTGGTTAGAGGCTCCCTCCACCATGAATTGGTCCAAACTGGGGTTTTTAGAGGCTCCCTCCACCATGAATTGGTCCAAACTTGGCTGTTTAGAGGCTCCCTCCACCATGAATTGGTCCAAACTGGGCTGGTTAGAGGCTCCCTCCACCATGAATTGGTCCAAACTGGGTTTTTTAGAGGCTCCCTCCACCATGAATTTGCCCAAACTGGGCTGTTTAGAGGCTCCCTCCACCATGAATTGGTCCAAACTGGGCTGGTTAGAGTCTCCCTCCACCATGAATTTCCCAAAACTTGGCTGTTTAGAGGCTCCCTCCACCATTAATTGGTCCAAACTGGGCTGGTTAGAGGCTCCTTCCACCATGAATTTGCCCAAACTGGGCTGTTTAGAGGCTCCCTCCACCATGAATTGGTCCAAACTGGGTTTTTTAGAGGCTCCCTCCACCATGAATTTGCCCAAACTGGGCTGTTTAGAGGCTCCCTCCACCATGAATTTGCCCAAACTGGGCTGGTTAGAGGCTCCCTCCACCATGAATTGGTCCAAACTGGGGTGGTTAGAGGCTCCCTCCACCATTAATTGGTCCAAACTGGGCTGGTTAGAGGCTCCCTCCACCATTAATTGGTCCAAACTGGGCTGGTTAGAGGCTCCCTCCACCATTAATTGGTCCAAACTGGGCTGGTTAGAGGCTCCCTCCACCATTAATTGGTCCAAACTGGGCTGGTTAGAGGCTCCCTCCACCATTAATTTGCCCAAACTGGGCTGTTTAGAGGCTCCCTCCACCATGAATTGGTCCAAACTGGGCTGTTTAGCGGCTCCCTCCACCATTAATTGGTCCAAACTGGGCTGGTTAGAGGCTCCCTCCACCATGAATTTGCCCAAACTGGGCTGTTTAGAGGCTCCCTCCACCATGAATTTGCCCAAACTGGGCTGGTTAGAGGCTCCCTCCACCATGAATTGGTCCAAACTGGGGTTTTTAGAGGCTCCCTCCACCATGAATTGGTCCAAACTTGGCTGTTTAGAGGCTCCCTCCACCATTAATTGGTCCAAACTGGGCTGGTTAGAGGCTCCCTCCACCATGAATTTGCCCAAACTGGGCTGTTTAGAGGCTCCCTCCACCATGAATTGGTCCAAACTGGGTTTTTTAGAGGCTCCCTCCACCATGAATTGGTCCAAACTGGGCTGTTTAGAGGCTCCCTCCACCATGAATTTGCCCAAACTGGGCGGTTTAGCGGCTCCCTCCACCATTAATTGGTCCAAACTGGGCTGGTTAGAGGCTCCCTCCACCATGAATTTGCCCAAACTGGGCTGTTTAGAGGCTCCCTCCACCATGAATTGGTCCAAACTGGGCTGGTTAGAGGCTCCCTCCACCATGAATTTGCCCAAACTGGGCTGTTTAGAGGCTCCCTCCACCATGAATTGGTCCAAACTAGGTTTTTTAGAGGCTCCCTCCACCATGAATTGGTCCAAACTGGGCTGTTTAGAGGCTCCCTCCCACCATGAATTTGCCCAAACTGGGCTGTTTAGCGGCTCCCTCCACCATTAATTGGTCCAAACTGGACTGGTTAGAGGCTCCCTCCACCATGAATTTGCCCAAACTGGGCTGTTTAGAGGCTCCCTCCACCATGAATTTGCCCAAACTGGGCTGGTTAGAGGCTCCCTCCACCATGAATTGGTCCAAACTGGGGTTTTTAGAGGCTCCCTCCACCATGAATTGGTTCAAACTGGGCTGGTTAGAGGCTCCCTCCACCATTAATTGGTCCAAACTGGGGTTTTTAGAGGCTCCCTCCACCATGAATTGGTCCAAACTTGGCTGTTTAGAGGCTCCCTCCACCATGAATTGGTCCAAACTGGGGTGGTTAGAGGCTCCCTCCACCATTAATTGGTCCAAACTGGGCTGGTTAGAGGCTCCCTCCACCATTAATTGGTCCAAACTGGGGTTTTTAGAGGCTCCCTCCACCATGAATTGGTCCAAACTTGGCTGTTTAGAGGCTCCCTCCACCATGAATTGGTCCAAACTGGGGTGGTTAGAGGCTCCCTCCACCATTAATTGGTCCAAACTGGGCTGGTTAGAGGCTCCCTCCACCATTAATTGGTCCAAACTGGGCTGGTTAGAGGCTCCCTCCACCATTAATTGGTCCAAACTGGGCTGGTTAGAGGCTCCCTCCACCATGAATTTGCCCAAACTGGGCTGTTTAGAGGCTCCCTCCACAATGAATTGGTCCAAACTGGGTTTTTTAGAGGCTCCCTCCACCATGAATTGGTCCAAACTGGGCTGTTTAGAGGCTCCCTCCACCATGAATTTGCCCAAACTGGGCTGTTTAGCGGCTCCCTCCACCATTAATTGGTCCAAACTGGGCTAGTTAGAGGCTCCCTCCACCATGAATTTGCCCAAACTGGGCTGGTTAGAGGCTCCCTCCACCATGAATTGGTCCAAACTTGGCTGTTTAGAGTCTCCCTCCACCATGAATTGGTCCAAACTGGGGTGGTTAGAGGCTCCCTCCACCATTAATTGGTCCAAACTGGGCTGGTTAGAGGCTCCCCTCCACCATTAATTGGTCCAAACTGGGCTGGTTAGAGGCTCCCTCCACCATTAATTGGTCCAAACTGGGCTGGTTAGAGGCTCCCTCCACCATGAATTGGTCCAAACTGGGGTTTTTAGAGGCTCCCTCCACCATGAATTGGTCCAAACTTGGCTGTTTAGAGGCTCCCTCCACCATTAATTGGTCCAAACTGGGCTGGTTAGAGGCTCCCTCCACCATGAATTGGTCCAAACTGGTTTTTTTAGAGGCTCCCTCCACCATGAATTGGTCCAAACTGGGGTTTTTAGAGGCTCCCTCCACCATGAATTGGTCCAAACTGGGCTGTTTAGCGGCTCCCTCCACCATTAATTGGTCCAAACTGGGCTGGTTAGAGGCTCCCTCCACCATGAATTTGCCCAAACTGGGCTGTTTAGAGGCTCCCTCCACCATGAATTTGCCCAAACTGGGCTGGTTAGAGGCTCCCTCCACCATGAATTGGTCCAAACTGGGGTTTTTAGAGGCTCCCTCCACCATGAATTGGTCCAAACTTGGCTGTTTAGAGGCTCCCTCCACCATTAATTGGTCCAAACTGGGCTGGTTAGAGGCTCCCTCCACCGTGAATTGGTCCAAACTGGGTTTTTTAGAGGCTCCCTCCACCATGAATTTGCCCAAACTGGGCTGTTTAGAGGCTCCCTCCACCATGAATTGGTCCAAACTGGGCTGGTTAGAGGCTCCCTCCACCATGAATTTCCCAAAACTTGGCTGTTTAGAGGCTCCCTCCACCATTAATTGGTCCAAACTGGGCTGGTTAGAGGCTCCCTCCACCATGAATTTGCCCAAACTGGGCTGTTTAGAGGCTCCCTCCACCATGAATTGGTCCAAACTGGGTTTTTTAGAGGCTCCCTCCACCATGAATTGGTCCAAACTGGGCTGTTTAGAGGCTCCCTCCACCATGAATTTGCCCAAACTGGGCTGTTTAGCGGCTCCCTCCACCATTAATTGGTCCAAACTGGGCTGGTTAGAGGCTCCCTCCACCATGAATTTGCCCAAACTGGGCTGTTTAGAGGCTCCCTCCACCATGAATTTGCCCAAACTGGGATGGTTAGAGGCTCCCTCCACCATGAATTGGTCCAAACTGGGGTTTTTAGAGGCTCCCTCCACCATGAATTGGTCCAAACTTGGCTGTTTAGAGGCTCCCTCCACCATTAATTGGTCCAAACTGGGCTGGTTAGAGACTCCCTCCACCATGAATTTGCCCAAACTGGGCTGTTTAGCGGCTCCCTCCACCATTAATTGGTCCAAACTGGGCTGGTTAGAGGCTCCCTCCACCATGAATTTGCCCAAACTGGGCTGTTTAGAGGCTCCCTCCACCATGAATTTGCCCAAACTGGGCTGGTTAGAGGCTCCCTCCACCATGAATTGGTCCAAACTGGGGTTTTTAGAGGCTCCCTCCACCATGAATTGGTCCAAACTTGGCTGTTTAGAGGCTCCCTCCACCATGAATTGGTCCAAACTGGGGTGGTTAGAGGCTCCCTCCACCATTAATTTGCCCAAACTGGGCTGTTTAGAGGCTCCCTCCACCATGAATTGGTCCAAACTGGGTTTTTTAGAGGCTCCCTCCACCATGAATTGGTCCAAACTGGGCTGTTTAGAGGCTCCCTCCACCATGAATTTGCCCAAACTGGGCTGTTTAGCTGCTCCCTCCACCATTAATTGGTCCAAACTGGACTGGTTAGAGGCTCCCTCCACCATGAATTTGCCCAAACTGGGCTGTTTAGAAGCTCCCTCCACCATGAATTTGCCCAAACTGGGCTGGTTAGAGGCTCCCTCCACCATGAATTGGTCCAAACTGGGGTTTTTAGAGGCTCCCTCCACCATGAATTGGTTCAAACTGGGCTGTTTAGAGGCTCCCTCCACCATTAATTGGTCCAAACTGGGGTTTTTAGAGGCTCCCTCCACCATGAATTGGTCCAAACTTGGCTGTTTAGAGGCTCCCTCCACCATGAATTGGTCCAAACTGGGGTGGTTAGAGGCTCCCTCCACCATTAATTGGTCCAAACTGGGCTGGTTAGAGGCTCCCTCCACCATGAATTTGCCCAAACTGGGCTGTTTAGAGGCTCCCTCCACCATGAATTTGCCCAAACTGGGATGGTTAGAGGCTCCCTCCACCATGAATTGGTCCAAACTGGGGTTTTTAGAGGCTCCCTCCACCATGAATTGGTCCAAACTTGGCTGTTTAGAGGCTCCCTCCACCATGAATTTGCCCAAACTGGGCTGTTTAGCGGCTCCCTCCACCATTAATTGGTCCAAACTGGGCTGGTTAGAGGCTCCCTCCACCATGAATTTGCCCAAACTGGGCTGGTTAGAGGCTCCCTCCACCATGAATTGGTCCAAACTTGGCTGTTTAGAGTCTCCCTCCACCATGAATTGGTCCAAACTGGGGTGGTTAGAGGCTCCCTCCACCATTAATTGGTCCAAACTGGGCTGGTTAGAGGCTCCCTCCACCATTAATTGGTCCAAACTGGGCTGGTTAGAGGCTCCCTCCACCATTAATTGGTCCAAACTGGGCTGGTTAGAGGCTCCCTCCACCATGAATTGGTCCAAACTGGGGTTTTTAGAGGCTCCCTCCACCATGAATTGGTCCAAACTTGGCTGTTTAGAGGCTCCCTCCACCATTAATTGGTCCAAACTGGGCTGGTTAGAGGCTCCCTCCACCATGAATTGGTCCAAACTGGTTTTTTTAGAGGCTCCCTCCACCATGAATTGGGTCCAAACTGGGGTTTTTAGAGGCTCCCTCCACCATGAATTGGTCCAAACTGGGCTGTTTAGCGGCTCCCTCCACCATTAATTGGTCCAAACTGGGCTGGTTAGAGGCTCCCTCCACCATGAATTTGCCCAAACTGGGCTGTTTAGAGGCTCCCTCCACCATGAATTTGCCCAAACTGGGCTGGTTAGAGGCTCCCTCCACCATGAATTGGTCCAAACTGGGGTTTTTAGAGGCTCCCTCCACCATGAATTGGTCCAAACTTGGCTGTTTAGAGGCTCCCTCCACCATTAATTGGTCCAAACTGGGCTGGTTAGAGGCTCCCTCCACCGTGAATTGGTCCAAACTGGGTTTTTTAGAGGCTCCCTCCACCATGAATTTGCCCAAACTGGGCTGTTTAGAGGCTCCCTCCACCATGAATTGGTCCAAACTGGGCTGGTTAGAGGCTCCCTCCACCATGAATTTCCCAAAACTTGGCTGTTTAGAGGCTCCCTCCACCATTAATTGGTCCAAACTGGGCTGGTTAGAGGCTCCCTCCACCATGAATTTGCCCAAACTGGGCTGTTTAGAGGCTCCCTCCACCATGAATTGGTCCAAACTGGGTTTTTTAGAGGCTCCCTCCACCATGAATTGGTCCAAACTGGGCTGTTTAGAGGCTCCCTCCACCATGAATTTGCCCAAACTGGGCTGTTTAGCGGCTCCCTCCACCATTAATTGGTCCAAACTGGGCTGGTTAGAGGCTCCCTCCACCATGAATTTGCCCAAACTGGGCTGTTTAGAGGCTCCCTCCACCATGAATTTGCCCAAACTGGGATGGTTAGAGGCTCCCTCCACCATGAATTGGTCCAAACTGGGGTTTTTAGAGGCTCCCTCCACCATGAATTGGTCCAAACTTGGCTGTTTAGAGGCTCCCTCCACCATTAATTGGTCCAAACTGGGCTGGTTAGAGACTCCCTCCACCATGAATTTGCCCAAACTGGGCTGTTTAGCGGCTCCCTCCACCATTAATTGGTCCAAACTGGGCTGGTTAGAGGCTCCCTCCACCATGAATTTGCCCAAACTGGGCTGTTTAGAGGCTCCCTCCACCATGAATTTGCCCAAACTGGGCTGGTTAGAGGCTCCCTCCACCATGAATTGGTCCAAACTGGGGTTTTTAGAGGCTCCCTCCACCATGAATTGGTCCAAACTTGGCTGTTTAGAGGCTCCCTCCACCATGAATTGGTCCAAACTGGGGTGGTTAGAGGCTCCCTCCACCATTAATTTGCCCAAACTGGGCTGTTTAGAGGCTCCCTCCACCATGAATTGGTCCAAACTGGGTTTTTTAGAGGCTCCCTCCACCATGAATTGGTCCAAACTGGGCTGTTTAGAGGCTCCCTCCACCATGAATTTGCCCAAACTGGGCTGTTTAGCTGCTCCTCCACCATTAATTGGTCCAAACTGGGACTGGTTAGAGGCTCCCTCCACCATGAATTTGCCCAAACTGGGCTGTTAGAAGCTCCCTCCACCATGAATTTGCCCAAACTGGGCTGGTTAGAGGCTCCCTCCACCATGAATTGGTCCAAACTGGGGTTTTTAGAGGCTCCCTCCACCATGAATTGGTTCAAACTGGGCTGTTTAGAGGCTCCCTCCACCATTAATTGGTCCAAACTGGGGTTTTTAGAGGCTCCCTCCACCATTAATTGGTCCAAACTTGGCTGTTTAGAGGCTCCCTCCACCATGAATTGGTCCAAACTGGGGTGGTTAGAGGCTCCCTCCACCATTAATTGGTCCAAACTGGGCTGGTTAGAGGCTCCCTCCACCATGAATTTGCCCAAACTGGGCTGTTTAGAGGCTCCCTCCACCATGAATTTGCCCAAACTGGGATGTTAGAGGCTCCCTCCACCATGAATTGGTCCAAACTGGGGTTTTTAGAGGCTCCCTCCACCATGAATTGGTCCAAACTGGGCTGTTTAGAGGCTCCCTCCACCATTAATTGGTCCAAACTGGGCTGGTTAGAGGCTCCCTCCACCATGAATTTGCCCAAACTGGGCTGTTTAGCGGCTCCCTCCACCATTAATTGGTCCAAACTGGGCTGGTTAGAGGCTCCCTCCACCATGAATTTGCCCAAACTGGGCTGTTTAGAGGCTCCCTCCACCATGAATTTGCCCAAACTGGGCTGGTTAGAGGCTCCCTCCACCATGAATTGGTCCAAACTGGGGTTTTTAGAGGCTCCCTCCACCATGAATTGGTCCAAACTTGGCTGTTTAGAGGCTCCCTCCACCATGAATTGGTCCAAACTGGGGTGGTTAGAGGCTCCCTCCACCATTAATTTGCCCAAACTGGGCTGTTTAGAGGCTCCCTCCACCATGAATTGGTCCAAACTGGGTTGTTTAGAGGCTCCCTCCACCATGAATTGGTCCAAAACTGGGCTGTTTAGAGGCTCCCTCCACCATGAATTTGCCCAAACTGGGCTGTTTAGCGGCTCCCTCCACCATTAATTGGTCCAAACTGGGCTGGTTAGAGGCTCCCTCCACCATGAATTTGCCCAAACTGGCTGTTTAGAGGCTCCCTCCACCATGAATTTGCCCAAACTGGGCTGGTTAGAGGCTCCCTCCACCATGAATTGGTCCAAACTGGGGGTTTTTAGAGGCTCCCTCCACCATGAATTGGTCCAAACTTGGCTGTTTAGAGGCTCCCTCCACCATGAATTGGTCCAAACTGGGGTGGTTAGAGGGCTCCCTCCACCATAATTGGTCCAAACTGGGCTGGTTAGAGGCTCCCTCCACCATTAATTGGTCCAAACTGGGCTGGTTAGAGGCTCCCTCCACCATGAATTGGTCCAAACTGGGGTTTTTAGAGGCTCCCTCCACCATGAATTGGTCCAAACTTGGGCTGTTTAGAGGCTCCCTCCACCATTAATTGGTCCAAACTGGGCTGTTTAGAGGCTCCCTCCACCATGAATTGGTCCAAACTGGGTTTTTAGAGGCTCCCTCCACCATGAATTTGCCCAAACTGGGCTGGTTTAGAGGCTCCCTCCACCATGAATTGGTCCAAACTGGGCTGTTTAGAGGCTCCCTCCACCATGAATTTGCCCAAAACTGGGCTGTTTAGAGGCTCCCTCCACCATTAATTGGTCCAAACTGGGCTGGTTAGAGGCTCCCTCCACCATGAATTTGCCCAAACTGGGCTGTTTAGAGGCTCCCTCCACCATGAATTGGTCCAAACTGGGGTTTTTAGAGGCTCCCTCCACCATGAATTGGTCCAAACTGGGCTGTTTAGAGGCTCCCTCCACCATGAATTTGCCCAAACTGGGCTGTTTAGCGGCTCCCTCCACCATTAATTGGTCCAAACTGGGCTGGTTAGAGGCTCCCTCCACCATGAATTTGCCCAAACTGGGCTGTTTAGAGGCTCCCTCCACCATGAATTTGCCAAACTGGGATGGTTAGAGGCTCCCTCCACCATGAATTGGTCCAAACTGGGGTTTTTAGAGGCTCCCTCCACCATGAATTGGTCCAAACTTGGCTGTTTAGAGGCTCCCTCCACCATTAATTGGTCCAAACTGGGCTGGTTAGAGGACTCCCTCCACCATGAATTTGCCCAAACTGGGCTGTTTAGCGGCTCCCTCCACCATTAATTGGTCCAAACTGGGCTGGTTAGAGGCTCCCTCCACCATGAATTTGCCCAAACTGGGCTGTTTAGAGGCTCCCTCCACCATGAATTTGCCCAAACTGGGCTGGTTAGAGGCTCCCTCCACCATGAATTGGTCCAAACTGGGGTTTTTAGAGGCTCCCTCCACCATGAATTGGTCCAAACTTGGCTGTTTAGAGGCTCCCTCCACCATGAATTGGTCCAAACTGGGGTGGTTAGAGGCTCCCTCCACCATTAATTTGCCCAAACTGGGCTGTTTAGAGGCTCCCTCCACCATGAATTGGTCCAAACTGGGTTTTTTAGAGGCTCCCTCCACCATGAATTGGTCCAAACTGGGCTGTTTAGAGGCTCCCTCCACCATGAATTTGCCCAAACTGGGCTGTTTAGCTGCTCCCTCCACCATTAATTGGTCCAAACTGGACTGGTTAGAGGCTCCCTCCACCATGAATTTGCCCAAAACTGGGCTGTTTAGAAGCTCCCTCCACCATGAATTTGCCCAAACTGGGCTGGTTAGAGGCTCCCTCCACCATGAATTGGTCCAAACTGGGGTTTTTAGAGGCTCCCTCCACCATGAATTGGTTCAAACTGGGCTGTTTAGAGGCTCCCTCCACCATTAATTGGTCCAAACTGGGGTTTTTAGAGGCTCCCTCCACCATGAATTGGTCCAAACTTGGCTGTTTAGAGGCTCCCTCCACCATGAATTTGCCCAAACTGGGCTGTTTAGCGGCTCCCTCCACCATTAATTGGTCCAAACTGGGCTGGTTAGAGGCTCCCTCCACCATGAATTTGCCCAAACTGGGCTGTTTAGAGGCTCCCTCCACCATGAATTTGCCCAAACTGGGATGGTTAGAGGCTCCCTCCACCATGAATTGGTCCAAACTGGGGTTTTTAGAGGCTCCCTCCACCATGAATTGGTCCAAACTTGGCTGTTTAGAGGCTCCCTCCACCATTAATTGGTCCAAACTGGGCTGGTTAGAGGCTCCCTCCACCATGAATTTGCCCAAACTGGGCTGTTTAGCGGCTCCCTCCACCATTAATTGGTCCAAACTGGGCTGGTTAGAGGCTCCCTCCACCATGAATTTGCCCAAACTGGGCTGTTTAGAGGGCTCCCTCCACCATGAATTTGCCCAAACTGGGCTGGTTAGAGGCTCCCTCCACCATGAATTGGTCCAAACTGGGTTTTTAGAGGCTCCCTCCACCATGAATTGGTCCAAACTTGGCTGTTTAGAGGCTCCCTCCACCATGAATTGGTCCAAACTGGGGTGGTTAGAGGCTCCCTCCACCATTAATTTGCCCAAACTGGGCTGTTTAGAGGCTCCCTCCACCATGAATTGGTCCAAACTGGGTTTTTTAGAGGCTCCCTCCACCATGAATTGGTCCAAACTGGGCTGTTTAGAGGCTCCCTCCACCATGAATTTGCCCAAACTGGGCTGTTTAGCGGCTCCCTCCACCATTAATTGGTCCAAACTGGGCTGGTTAGAGGCTCCCTCCACCATGAATTTGCCCAAACTGGGCTGTTTAGAGGCTCCCTCCACCATGAATTTGCCCAAACTGGGCTGGTTAGAGGCTCCCTCCACCATGAATTGGTCCAAACTGGGGTTTTTAGAGGCTCCCTCCACCATGAATTGGTCCAAACTTGGCTGTTTAGAGGCTCCCTCCACCATGAATTGGTCCAAACTGGGGTGGTTAGAGGCTCCCTCCACCATTAATTGGTCCAAACTGGGCTGGTTAGAGGCTCCCTCCACCATTAATTGGTCCAAACTGGGCTGGTTAGAGGCTCCCTCCACCATGAATTGGTCCAAACTGGGGTTTTTAGAGGCTCCCTCCACCATGAATTGGTCCAAACTTGTCTGTTTAGAGGCTCCCTCCACCATTAATTGGTCCAAACTGGGCTGGTTAGAGGCTCCCTCCACCATGAATTGGTCCAAACTGGGTTTTTTAGAGGCTCCCTCCACCATGAATTGGTCCAAACTGGGGTTTTTAGAGGCTCCCTCCACCATGAATTGGTCCAAACTGGGCTGTTTAGCGGCTCCCTCCACCATTAATTGGTCCAAACTGGGCTGGTTAGAGGCTCCCTCCACCATGAATTTGCCCAAACTGGGCTGTTTAGAGGCTCCCTCCACCATGAATTTGCCCAAACTGGGCTGGTTAGAGGCTCCCTCCACCATGAATTGGTCCAAACTGGGGTTTTTAGAGGCTCCCTCCACCATGAATTGGTCCAAACTTGGCTGTTTAGAGGCTCCCTCCACCATGAATTGGTCCAAACTGGGGTGGTTAGAGGCTCCCTCCACCATTAATTGGTCCAAACTGGGCTGGTTAGAGGCTCCCTCCACCATTAATTGGTCCAAACTGGCTGGTTAGAGGCTCCCCTCCACCATGAATTGGTCCAAACTGGGGTTTTTAGAGGCTCCCTCCACCATGAATTGGTCCAAACTTGGCTGTTTAGAGGCTCCCTCCACCATTAATTGGTCCAAACTGGGCTGGTTAGAGGCTCCCTCCACCGTGAATTGGTCCAAACTGGGTTTTTTAGAGGCTCCCTCCACCATGAATTTGCCCAAACTGGGCTGTTTAGAGGCTCCCTCCACCATGAATTGGTCCAAACTGGGCTGGTTAGAGGCTCCCTCCACCATGAATTTCCCAAAACTTGGCTGTTTAGAGGCTCCCTCCACCATTAATTGGTCCAAACTGGGCTGGTTAGAGGCTCCCTCCACCATGAATTTGCCCAAACTGGGCTGTTTAGAGGCTCCCTCCACCATGAATTGGTCCAAACTGGGTTTTTTAGAGGCTCCCTCCACCATGAATTGGTCCAAACTGGGCTGTTTAGAGGCTCCCTCCACCATGAATTTGCCCAAACTGGGCTGTTTAGCGGCTCCCTCCACCATTAATTGGTCCAAACTGGGCTGGTTAGAGGCTCCCTCCACCATGAATTTGCCCAAACTGGGCTGTTTAGAGGCTCCCTCCACCATGAATTTGCCCAAACTGGGATGGTTAGAGGCTCCCTCCACCATGAATTGGTCCAAACTGGGGTTTTTAGAGGCTCCCTCCACCATGAATTGGTCCAAACTTGGCTGTTTAGAGGCTCCCTCCACCATTAATTGGTCCAAACTGGGCTGGTTAGAGACTCCCTCCACCATGAATTTGCCCAAACTGGGCTGTTTAGCGGCTCCCTCCACCATTAATTGGTCCAAACTGGGCTGGTTAGAGGCTCCCTCCACCATGAATTTGCCCAAACTGGGCTGTTTAGAGGCTCCCTCCACCATGAATTTGCCCAAACTGGGCTGGTTAGAGGCTCCCTCCACCATGAATTGGTCCAAACTGGGGTTTTTAGAGGCTCCCTCCACCATGAATTGGTCCAAACTTGGCTGTTTAGAGGCTCCCTCCACCATGAATTGGTCCAAACTGGGGTGGTTAGAGGCTCCCTCCACCATTAATTTGCCCAAACTGGGCTGTTTAGAGGCTCCCTCCACCATGAATTGGTCCAAACTGGGTTTTTTAGAGGCTCCCTCCACCATGAATTGGTCCAAACTGGGCTGTTTAGAGGCTCCCTCCACCATGAATTTGCCCAAACTGGGCTGTTTAGCTGCTCCCTCCACCATTAATTGGTCCAAACTGGACTGGTTAGAGGCTCCCTCCACCATGAATTTGCCCAAACTGGGCTGTTTAGAAGCTCCCTCCACCATGAATTTGCCCAAACTGGGCTGGTTAGAGGCTCCCTCCACCATGAATTGGTCCAAACTGGGGTTTTTAGAGGCTCCCTCCACCATGAATTGGTTCAAACTGGGCTGTTTAGAGGCTCCCTCCACCATTAATTGGTCCAAACTGGGGTTTTTAGAGGCTCCCTCCACCATGAATTGGTCCAAACTTGGCTGTTTAGAGGCTCCCTCCACCATGAATTTGCCCAAACTGGGCTGTTTAGCGGCTCCCTCCACCATTAATTGGTCCAAACTGGGCTGGTTAGAGGCTCCCTCCACCATGAATTTGCCCAAACTGGGCTGTTTAGAGGCTCCCTCCACCATGAATTTGCCCAAACTGGGATGGTTAGAGGCTCCCTCCACCATGAATTGGTCCAAACTGGGGTTTTTAGAGGCTCCCTCCACCATGAATTGGTCCAAACTTGGCTGTTTAGAGGCTCCCTCCACCATTAATTGGTCCAAACTGGGCTGGTTAGAGGCTCCCTCCACCATGAATTTGCCCAAACTGGGCTGTTTAGCGGCTCCCTCCACCATTAATTGGTCCAAACTGGGCTGGTTAGAGGCTCCCTCCACCATGAATTTGCCCAAACTGGGCTGTTTAGAGGCTCCCTCCACCATGAATTTGCCCAAACTGGGCTGGTTAGAGGCTCCCTCCACCATGAATTGGTCCAAACTGGGGTTTTTAGAGGCTCCCTCCACCATGAATTGGTCCAAACTTGGCTGTTTAGAGGCTCCCTCCACCATGAATTGGTCCAAACTGGGGTGGTTAGAGGCTCCCTCCACCATTAATTTGCCAAACTGGGCTGTTTAGAGGCTCCCTCCACCATGAATTGGTCCAAACTGGGTTTTTAGAGGCTCCCTCCACCATGAATTGGTCCAAACTGGGCTGTTTAGAGGCTCCCTCCACCATGAATTTGCCCAAACTGGGCTGTTTAGCGGCTCCCTCCACCATTAATTGGTCCAAACTGGGCTGGTTAGAGGCTCCCTCCACCATGAATTTGCCCAAACTGGGCTGTTTAGAGGCTCCCTCCACCATGAATTTGCCCAAACTGGGCTGGTTAGAGGCTCCCTCCACCATGAATTGGTCCAAACTGGGGTTTTTAGAGGCTCCCTCCACCATGAATTGGTCCAAACTTGGCTGTTTAGAGGCTCCCTCCACCATGAATTGGTCCAAACTGGGGTGGTTAGAGGCTCCCTCCACCATTAATTGGTCCAAACTGGGCTGGTTAGAGGCTCCCTCCACCATTAATTGGTCCAAAACTGGGCTGGTTAGAGGCTCCCTCCACCATGAATTGGTCCAAACTGGGGTTTTTAGAGGCTCCCTCCACCATGAATTGGTCCAAACTTGTCTGTTTAGAGGCTCCCTCCACCATTAATTGGTCCAAACTGGGCTGGTTAGAGGCTCCCTCCACCATGAATTGGTCCAAACTGGGTTTTTTAGAGGCTCACCTCCACCATGAATTGGTCCAAACTGGGGTTTTTAGAGGCTCCCTCCACCATGAATTGGTCCAAACTGGGCTGTTTAGCGGCTCCCTCCACCATTAATTGGTCCAAACTGGGCTGGTTAGAGGCTCCCTCCACCATGAATTTGCCCAAACTGGCTGTTTAGAGGCTCCCTCCACCATGAATTTGCCCAAACTGGGCTGGTTAGAGGCTCCCTCCACCATGAATTGGTCCAAACTGGGGTTTTTAGAGGCTCCCTCCACCATGAATTGGTCCAAACTTGGCTGTTTAGAGGCTCCCTCCACCATGAATTGGTCCAAACTGGTCTGGTTAGAGGCTCCCTCCACCATGAATTGGTCCAAACTGGGTTTTTTAGAGGCTCCCTCCACCATGAATTTGCCCAAACTGGGCTGTTTAGAGGCTCCCTCCACCATGAATTGGTCCAAACTGGGCTGGTTAGAGGCTCCCTCCACCATGAATTTCCCAAAACTTGGCTGTTTAGAGGCTCCCTCCACCATTAATTGGTCCAAACTGGGCTGGTTAGAGGCTCCCTCCACCATGAATTTGCCCAAACTGGGCTGTTTAGAGGCTCCCTCCACCATGAATTGGTCCAAACTGGGTTTTTAGAGGCTCCCTCCACCATGAATTGGTCCAAACTGGGCTGTTTAGAGGCTCCCTCCACCATGAATTTGCCCAAACTGGGCTGTTTAGCGGCTCCCTCCACCATTAATTGGTCCAAACTGGGCTGGTTAGAGGCTCCCTCCACCATGAATTTGCCCAAACTGGGCTGTTTAGAGGCTCCCTCCACCATGAATTTGCCCAAACTGGGCTGGTTAGAGGCTCCCTCCACCATGAATTGGTCCAAACTGGGGTGGTTAGAGGCTCCCTCCACCACTAATTGGTCCAAACTGGGCTGGTTAGAGGCTCCCTCCACCATTAATTGGTCCAAACTGGGCTGGTTAGAGGCTCCCTCCACCATTAATTGGTCCAAACTGGGCTGGTTAGAGGCTCCCTCCACCATTAATTGGTCCAAACTGGGCTGGTTAGAGGCTCCCTCCACCATGAATTTGCCCAAACTGGGCTGTTTAGAGGCTCCCTCCACCATGAATTGGTCCAAACTGGGCTGTTTAGCGGCTCCCTCCACCATTAATTGGTCCAAACTGGGCTGGTTAGAGGCTCCCTCCACCATGAATTTGCCCAAACTGGGCTGTTTAGAGGCTCCCTCCACCATGAATTGGTCCAAACTGGTCTGGTTAGAGGCTCCCTCCACCATGAATTGGTCCAAACTGGGGTTTTTAGAGGCTCCCTCCACCATGAATTTGTCCAAACTTGGCTGTTTAGAGGCTCCCTCCACCATTAATTGGTCCAAACTGGGCTGGTTAGAGGCTCCCTCCACCATGAATTTGCCCAAACTGGGCTGTTTAGAGGCTCCCTCCACCATGAATTGGTCCAAACTAGGTTTTTTAGAGGCTCCCTCCACCATGAATTGGTCCAAACTGGGCTGTTTAGAGGCTCCCTCCACCATGAATTTGCCCAAACTGGGCTGTTTAGCGGCTCCCTCCACCATTAATTGGTCCAAACTGGACTGGTTAGAGGCTCCCTCCACCATGAATTTGCCCAAACTGGGCTGTTTAGAGGCTCCCTCCACCATGAATTTGCCCAAACCGCGCTGGTTAGAGGCTCCCTCCACCATGAATTGGTCCAAACTGGGGTTTTTAGAGGCTCCCTCCACCATGAATTGGTTCAAACTGGGCTGGTTAGAGGCTCCCTCCACCATTAATTGGTCCAAACTGGGGTTTTTAGAGGCTCCCTCCACCATGAATTGGTCCAAACTTGGCTGTTTAGAGGCTCCCTCCACCATGAATTGGTCCAAACTGGGGTGGTTAGAGGCTCCCTCCACCATTAATTGGTCCAAACTGGGTTTTTAGAGGCTCCCTCCACCATGAATTGGTCCAAACTTGGCTGTTTAGAGGCTCCCTCCACCATGAATTGGTCCAAACTTGGGTGGTTAGAGGCTCCCTCCACCATTAATTGGTCCAAACTGGGCTGGTTAGAGGCTCCCTCCACCATTAATTGGTCCAAACTGGGTTTTTAGAGGCTCCCTCCACCATGAATTGGTCCAAACTGGCTGTTTAGAGGCTCCCTCCACCATGAATTGGTCCAAACTGGGGTGGTTAGAGGCTCCCTCCACCATTAATTGGTCCAAACTGGGCTGGTTAGAGGCTCCCTCCACCATTAATTGGTCCAAACTGGGCTGGTTAGAGGCTCCCTCCACCATTAATTGGTCCAAACTGGGCTGGTTAGAGGCTCCCTCCACCATGAATTTGCCCAAACTTGGCTGTTTAGAGGCTCCCTCCACAATGAATTGGTCCAAACTGGGTTTTTTAGAGGCTCCCTCCACCATGAATTGGTCCAAACTGGGCTGTTTAGAGGCTCCCTCCACCATGAATTTGCCCAAACTGGGCTGTTTAGCGGCTCCCTCCACCATTAATTGGTCCAAACTGGGCTGGTTAGAGGCTCCCTCCACCATGAATTTGCCCAAACTGGGCTGTTTAGAGGCTCCCTCCACCATGAATTTGCCCAAACTGGGCTGGTTAGAGGCTCCCTCCACCATGAATTGGTCCAAACTGGGGTTTTTAGAGGCTCCCTCCACCATGAATTGGTCCAAACTTGGCTGTTTAGAGGCTCCCTCCACCATGAATTGGTCCAAACTGGGGTGGTTAGAGGCTCCCTCCACCATTAATTGGTCCAAACTGGGCTGGTTAGAGGCTCCCTCCACCATTAATTGGTCCAAACTGGGCTGGTTAGAGGCTCGCTCCACCATTAATTGTCCAAACTGGGCTGGTTAGAGGCTCCCTCCACCATGAATTGGTCCAAACTGGGGTTTTTAGAGGCTCCCTCCACCATGAATTGGTCCAAACTTGGCTGTTTAGAGGCTCCCTCCACCATTAATTGGTCCAAACTGGGCTGGTTAGAGGCTCCCTCCACCATGAATTGGTCCAAACTGGTTTTTTAGAGGCTCCCTCCACCATGAATTGGTCCAAACTGGGGTTTTTAGAGGCTCCCTCCACCATGAATTGGTCCAAACTGGGCTGTTTAGCGGCTCCCTCCACCATTAATTGGTCCAAACTGGGCTGGTTAGAGGCTCCCTCCACCATGAATTTGCCCAAACTGGGCTGTTTAGAGGCTCCCTCCACCATGAATTTGCCCAAACTGGGCTGGTTAGAGGCTCCCTCCACCATGAATTGGTCCAAACTGGGGTTTTTAGAGGCTCCCTCCACCATGAATTGGTCCAAACTGGGCTGTTTAGAGGCTCCCTCCACCATGAATTTGCCCAAACTGGGCTGTTTAGCGGCTCCCTCCACCATTAATTGGTCCAAACTGGGCTGGTTAGAGGCTCCCTCCACCATGAATTTGCCCAAACTGGGCTGTTTAGAGGCTCCCTCCACCATGAATTTGCCCAAACTGGGATGGTTAGAGGCTCCCTCCACCATGAATTGGTCCAAACTGGGGTTTTTTAGAGGCTCCCTCCACCATGAATTGGTCCAAACTTGGCTGTTTAGAGGCTCCCTCCACCATTAATTGGTCCAAACTGGGCTGGTTAGAGGCTCCCTCCACCATGAATTTGCCCAAACTGGGCTGTTTAGCGGCTCCCTCCACCATTAATTGGTCCAAACTGGGCTGGTTAGAGGCTCCCTCCACCATGAATTTGCCCAAACTGGGCTGTTTAGAGGCTCCCTCCACCATGAATTTGCCCAAACTGGGCTGGTTAGAGGCTCCCTCCACCATGAATTGGTCCAAACTGGGGTTTTTAGAGGCTCCCTCCACCATGAATTGGTCCAAACTTGGCTGTTTAGAGGCTCCCTCCACCATGAATTGGTCCAAACTGGGGTGGTTAGAGGCTCCCTCCACCATTAATTTGCCCAAACTGGGCTGTTTAGAGGCTCCCTCCACCATGAATTGGTCCAAACTGGGTTTTTTAGAGGCTCCCTCCACCATGAATTGGTCCAAACTGGGCTGTTTTAGAGGCTCCCTCCACCATGAATTTGCCCAAACTGGGCTGTTTAGCGGCTCCCTCCACCATTAATTGGTCCAAACTGGGCTGGTTAGAGGCTCCCTCCACCATGAATTTGCCCAAACTGGGCTGTTTAGAGGCTCCCTCCACCATGAATTTGCCCAAACTGGGCTGGTTAGAGGCTCCCTCCACCATGAATTGGTCCAAACTGGGGTTTTTAGAGGCTCCCTCCACCATGAATTGGTCCAAACTTGGCTGTTTAGAGGCTCCCTCCACCATGAATTGGTCCAAACTGGGGTGGTTAGAGGCTCCCTCCACCATTAATTGGTCCAAACTGGGCTGGTTAGAGGCTCCCTCCACCATTAATTGGTCCAAACTGGGCTGGTTAGAGGCTCCCTCCACCATGAATTGGTCCAAACTGGGGTTTTTAGAGGCTCCCTCCACCATGAATTGGTCCAAACTTGTCTGTTTAGAGGCTCCCTCCACCATTAATTGGTCCAAACTGGGCTGGTTAGAGGCTCCCTCCACCATGAATTGGTCCAAACTGGGTTTTTTAGAGGCTCCCTCCACCATGAATTGGTCCAAACTAAGGTTTTTAGAGGCTCCCTCCACCATGAATTGGTCCAAACTGGGCTGTTTAGCGGCTCCCTCCACCATTAATTGGTCCAAACTGGGCTGGTTAGAGGCTCCCCTCCACCATGAATTTGCCCAAACTGGGCTGTTTAGAGGCTCCCTCCACCATGAATTTGCCCAAACTGGGCTGGTTAGAGGCTCCCTCCACCATGAATTGGTCCAAACTGGGGTTTTTAGAGGCTCCCTCCACCATGAATTGGTCCAAACTTGGCTGTTTAGAGGCTCCCTCCACCATTAATTGGTCCAAACTGGGCTGGTTAGAGGCTCCCTCCACCATTAATTGGTCCAAACTGGGCTGGTTAGAGGCTCCCTCCACCATTAATTGGTCCAAACTGGGCTGGTTAGAGGCTCCCTCCACCATTAATTGGTCCAAACTGGCTGGTTAGAGGCTCCCTCCACCATTAATTGGTCCAAACTGGGCTGGTTAGAGGCTCCCTCCACCATGAATTGGTCCAAACTGGGCTGTTTAGCGGCTCCCTCCACCATTAATTGGTCCAAACTGGGCTGGTTAGAGGCTCCCTCCACCATGAATTTGCCCAAACTGGGCTGTTTAGAGGCTCCCTCCACCATGAATTGGTCCAAACTGGTCTGGTTAGAGGCTCCCTCCACCATGAATTGGTCCAAACTGGGGTTTTTAGAGGCTCCCTCCACCATGAATTTGTCCAAACTTGGCTGTTTAGAGGCTCCCTCCACCATTAATTGGTCCAAACTGGGCTGGTTAGAGGCTCCCTCCACCATGAATTTGCCCAAACTGGGCTGTTTAGAGGCTCCCTCCACCATGAATTGGTCCAAACTAGGTTTTTTAGAGGCTCCCTCCACCATGAATTGGTCCAAACTGGGCTGTTTAGAGGCTCCCTCCACCATGAATTTGCCCAAACTGGGCTGTTTAGCGGCTCCCTCCACCATTAATTGGTCCAAACTGGACTGGTTAGAGGCTCCCTCCACCATGAATTTGCCCAAACTGGGCTGTTTAGAGGCTCCCTCCACCATGAATTTGCCCAAACCGCGCTGGTTAGAGGCTCCCTCCACCATGAATTGGTCCAAACTGGGGTTTTTAGAGGCTCCCTCCACCATGAATTGGTTCAAACTGGGCTGGTTAGAGGCTCCCTCCACCATTAATTGGTCCAAACTGGGGTTTTTAGAGGCTCCCTCCACATGAATTGGTCCAAACTTGGCTGTTTAGAGGCTCCCTCCACCATGAATTGGTCCAAACTGGGGCTGGTTAGAGGCTCCCTCCACCATTAATTGGTCCAAACTGGGGTTTTTAGAGGCTCCCTCCACCATGAATTGGTCCAAACTTGGCTGTTTAGAGGCTCCCTCCACCATGAATTGGTCCAAACTGGGGTGGTTAGAGGCTCCCTCCACCATTAATTGGTCCAAACTGGGCTGGTTAGAGGCTCCCTCCACCATTAATTGGTCCAAACTGGGGTTTTTAGAGGCTCCCTCCACCATGAATTGGTCCAAACTTGGCTGTTTAGAGGCTCCCTCCACCATGAATTGGTCCAAACTGGGCTGGTTAGAGGCTCCCTCCACCATTAATTGGTCCAAACTGGGCTGGTTAGAGGCTCCCTCCACCATGAATTTGCCCAAACTGGCTGTTTAGAGGCTCCCTCCACAATGAATTGGTCCAAACTGGGTTTTTTAGAGGCTCCCTCCACCATGAATTGGTCCAAACTGGGCTGTTTAGAGGCTCCCTCCACCATGAATTTGCCCAAACTGGGCTGTTTAGCGGCTCCCTCCACCATTAATTGGTCCAAACTGGGCTGGTTAGAGGCTCCCTCCACCATGAATTTGCCCAAACTGGGCTGTTTAGAGGCTCCCTCCACCATGAATTTGCCCAAACTGGGCTGGTTAGAGGCTCCCTCCACCATGAATTGGTCCAAACTGGGGTTTTTAGAGGCTCCCTCCACCATGAATTGGTCCAAACTTGGCTGTTTAGAGGCTCCCTCCACCATGAATTGGTCCAAACTGGGTGGTTAGAGGCTCCCTCCACCATTAATTGGTCCAAACTGGGCTGGTTAGAGGCTCCCTCCACCATTAATTGGTCCAAACTGGGCTGGTTAGAGGCTCGCTCCACCATTAATTGGTCCAAACTGGGCTGGTTAGAGGCTCCCTCCACCATGAATTGGTCCAAACTGGGGTTTTTAGAGGCTCCCTCCACCATGAATTGGTCCAAACTTGGCTGTTTAGAGGCTCCCTCCACCATTAATTGGTCCAAACTGGGCTGGTTAGAGGCTCCCTCCACCATGAATTGGTCCAAACTGGTTTTTTTAGAGGCTCCCTCCACCATGAATTGGTCCAAACTGGGGTTTTTAGAGGCTCCCTCCACCATGAATTGGTCCAAACTGGGCTGTTTAGCGGCTCCCTCCACCATTAATTGGTCCAAACTGGGCTGGTTAGAGGCTCCCTCCACCATGAATTTGCCCAAACTGGGCTGTTTAGAGGCTCCCTCCACCATGAATTTGCCCAAACTGGGCTGGTTAGAGGCTCCCTCCACCATGAATTGGTCCAAACTGGGGTTTTTAGAGGCTCCCTCCACCATGAATTGGTCCAAACTTGGCTGTTTAGAGGCTCCCTCCACCATGAATTTGCCCAAACTGGGCTGTTTAGAGGCTCCCTCCACCATGAATTGGTCCAAACTGGGTTTTTTAGAGGCTCCCTCCACCATGAATTGGTCCAAACTGGGCTGTTTAGAGGCTCCCTCCACCATGAATTTGCCCAAACTGGGCTGTTTAGCGGCTCCCTCCACCATGAATTTGCCCAAACTGGGCTGTTTAGAGGCTCCCTCCACCATGAATTTGCCCAAACTGGGCTGGTTAGAGGCTCCCTCCACCATGAATTGGTCCAAACTGGGGTTTTTAGAGGCTCCCTCCACCATGAATTGGTCCAAACTTGGCTGTTTAGAGGCTCCCTCCACCATGAATTGGTCCAAACTGGGGTGGTTAGAGGCTCCCTCCACCATTAATTTGCCCAAACTGGGCTGTTTAGAGGCTCCCTCCACCATGAATTGGTCCAAACTGGGTTTTTTAGAGGCTCCCTCCACCATGAATTGGTCCAAACTGGGCTGTTTAGAGGCTCCCTCCACCATGAATTTGCCCAAACTGGGCTGTTTAGCGGCTCCCTCCACCATTAATTGGTCCAAACTTGGCTGTTTAGAGGCTCCCTCCACCATTAATTGGTCCAAACTGGGCTGGTTAGAGGCTCCCTCCACCATGAATTGGTCCAAACTGGTTTTTTTAGAGGCTCCCTCCACCATGAATTGGTCCAAACTGGGGTTTTTAGAGGCTCCCTCCACCATGAATTGGTCCAAACTGGGCTGTTTAGCGGCTCCCTCCACCATTAATTGGTCCAAACTGGGCTGGTTAGAGGCTCCCTCCACCATGAATTTGCCCAAACTGGGCTGTTTAGAGGCTCCCTCCACCATGAATTTGCCCAAACTGGGCTGGTTAGAGGCTCCCTCCACCATGAATTGGTCCAAACTGGGTTTTTAGAGGCTCCCTCCACCATGAATTGGTCCAAACTTGGCTGTTTAGAGGCTCCCTCCACCATTAATTGGTCCAAACTGGGCTGGTTAGAGGCTCCCTCCACCATGAATTGGTCCAAACTGGGTTTTTAGAGGCTCCCTCCACCATGAATTTGCCCAAACTGGGCTGTTTAGAGGCTCCCTCCACCATGAATTGGTCCAAACTGGGCTGGTTCGAGGCTCCCTCCACCATGAATTTCCCAAAACTTGGCTGTTTAGAGGCTCCCTCCACCATTAATTGGTCCAAACTGGGCTGGTTAGAGGCTCCCTCCACCATGAATTTGCCCAAACTGGGCTGTTTAGAGGCTCCCTCCACCATGAATTGGTCCAAACTGGGTTTTTTAGAGGCTCCCTCCACCATGAATTGGTCCAAACTGGGCTGTTTAGAGGCTCCCTCCACCATGAATTTGCCCAAACTGGGCTGTTTAGCGGCTCCCTCCACCATTAATTGGTCCAAACTGGGCTGGTTAGAGGCTCCCTCCACCATGAATTTGCCCAAACTGGGCTGTTTAGAGGCTCCCTCCACCATGAATTTGCCCAAACTGGGATGGTTAGAGGCTCCCTCCACCATGAATTGGTCCAAACTGGGGTTTTTAGAGGCTCCCTCCACCATGAATTGGTCCAAACTTGGCTGTTTAGAGGCTCCCTCCACCATTAATTGGTCCAAACTGGGCTGGTTAGAGACTCCCTCCACCATGAATTTGCCCAAACTGGGCTGTTTAGCGGCTCCCTCCACCATTAATTGGTCCAAACTGGGCTGGTTAGAGGCTCCCTCCACCATGAATTTGCCCAAACTGGGCTGGTTAGAGGCTCCCTCCACCATGAATTGGTCCAAACTTGGCTGTTTAGAGGCTCCCTCCACCATGAATTGGTCCAAACTGGGGTGGTTAGAGGCTCCCTCCACCATTAATTTGCCCAAACTGGGCTGTTTAGAGGCTCCCTCCACCATGAATTGGTCCAAACTGGGTTTGTTAGAGGCTCCCTCCACCATGAATTGGTCCAAACTGGGCTGTTTAGAGGCTCCCTCCACCATGAATTTGCCCAAACTGGGCTGTTTAGCGGCTCCCTCCACCATTAATTGGTCCAAACTGGACTGGTTAGAGGCTCCCTCCACCATGAATTTGCCCAAACTGGGCTGTTTAGAGGCTCCCTCCACCATGAATTTGCCCAAACTGGGCTGGTTAGAGGCTCCCTCCACCATGAATTGGTCCAAACTGGGGTTTTTAGAGGCTCCCTCCACCATGAATTGGTTCAAACTGGGCTGTTTAGAGGCTCCCTCCACCATTAATTGGTCCAAACTGGGGTTTTTAGAGGCTCCCTCCACCATGAATTGGTCCAAACTTGGCTGTTTAGAGGCTCCCTCCACCATGAATTGGTCCAAACTGGGGTGGTTAGAGGCTCCCTCCACCATTAATTGGTCCAAACTGGGCTGGTTAGAGGCTCCCTCCACCATTAATTGGTCCAAACTGGGGTTTTTAGAGGCTCCCTCCACCATGAATTGGTCCAAACTTGGCTGTTTAGAGGCTCCCTCCACCATGAATTGGTCCAAACTGGGGTGGTTAGAGGCTCCCTCCACCATTAATTGGTCCAAACTGGGCTGGTTAGAGGCTCCCTCCACCATCAATTGGTCCAAACTGGGCTGGTTAGAGGCTCCCTCCACCATCAATTGGTCCAAACTGGGCTGGTTAGAGGCTCCCTCCACCATTAATTGGTCCAAACTGGGCTGGTTAGAGGCTCCCTCCACCATGAATTTGCCCAAACTGGGCTGTTTAGAGGCTCCCTCCACCATTAATTGGTCCAAACTGGGCTGGTTAGAGGCTCCCTCCACCATGAATTTGCCCAAACTGGGCTGTTTAGAGGCTCCCTCCACCATGAATTTGCCCAAACTGGGCTGGTTAGAGGCTCCCTCCACCATGAATTGGTCCAAACTGGGGTGGTTAGAGGCTCCCTCCACCATTAATTGGTCCAAACTGGGCTGGTTAGAGGCTCCCTCCACCATTAATTGGTCCAAACTGGGCTGGTTAGAGGCTCCCTCCACCATTAATTGGTCCAAACTGGGCTGGTTAGAGGCTCCCTCCACCATTAATTGGTCCAAACTGGGCTGGTTAGAGGCTCCCTCCACCATGAATTTGCCCAAACTGGGCTGTTTAGAGGCTCCCTCCACCATGAATTGGTCCAAACTGGGCTGTTTAGCGGCTCCCTCCACCATTAATTGGTCCAAACTGGGCTGGTTAGAGGCTCCCTCCACCATGAATTTGCCCAAACTGGGCTGTTTAGAGGCTCCCTCCACCATGAATTTGCCCAAACTGGGCTGGTTAGAGGCTCCCTCCACCATGAATTGGTCCAAACTGGGGTTTTTAGAGGCTCCCTCCACCATGAATTGGTCCAAACTGGGCTGGTTAGAGGCTCCCTCCACCATGAATTGGTCCAAACTGGGTTTTTTAGAGGCTCCCTCCACCATGAATTGGTCCAAACTGGTTTTTTAGAGGCTCCCTCCACCATGAATTGGTCCAAACTGGGCTGTTTAGAGGCTCCCTCCACCATGAATTTGCCCAAACTGGGCGGTTTTAGCGGCTCCCTCCACCATTAATTGGTCCAAACTGGGCTGGTTAGAGGCTCCCTCCACCATGAATTTGCCCAAACTGGGCTGTTTAGAGGCTCCCTCCACCATGAATTGGTCCAAACTGGGCTGGTTAGAGGCTCCCTCCACCATGAATTTGCCCAAACTGGGCTGTTTAGAGGCTCCCTCCACCATGAATTGGTCCAAACTAGGTTTTTTAGAGGCTCCCTCCACCATGAATTGGTCCAAACTGGGCTGTTTAGAGGCTCCCTCCACAATGAATTGGTCCAAACTGGGTTTTTTAGAGGCTCCCTCCACCATGAATTGGTCCAAACTGGGCTGTTTAGAGGCTCCCTCCACCATGAATTTGCCCAAACTGGGCTGTTTAGCGGCTCCCTCCACCATTAATTGGTCCAAACTGGGCTGGTTAGAGGCTCCCTCCACCATAAATTTGCCCAAACTGGGCTGTTTTAGAGGCTCCCTCCACCATGAATTTGCCCAAACTGGGCTGGTTAGAGGCTCCCTCCACCATGAATTGGTCCAAACTGGGGTTTTTAGAGGCTCCCTCCACCATGAATTGGTCCAAACTTGGCTGTTTAGAGGCTCCCTCCACCATGAATTGGTCCAAACTGGGGTGGTTAGAGGCTCCCTCCACCATTAATTTGCCCAAACTGGGCTGTTTAGAGGCTCCCTCCACCATGAATTGGTCCAAACTGGGTTTGTTAGAGGCTCCCTCCACCATGAATTGGTCCAAACTGGGCTGTTTAGAGGCTCCCTCCACCATGAATTTGCCCAAACTGGGCTGTTTAGCGGCTCCCTCCACCATTAATTGGTCCAAACTGGACTGGTTAGAGGCTCCCTCCACCATGAATTTGCCCAAACTGGGCTATTTAGAGGCTCCCTCCACCATGAATTTGCCCAAACTGGGCTGGTTAGAGGCTCCCTCCACCATGAATTGGTCCAAACTGGGGTTTTTAGAGGCTCCCTCCACCATGAATTGGTTCAAACTGGGCTGTTTAGAGGCTCCCTCCACCATTAATTGGTCCAAACTGGGGTTTTTAGAGGCTCCCTCCACCATGAATTGGTCCAAACTTGGCTGTTTAGAGGCTCCCTCCACCATGAATTGGTCCAAACTGGGGTGGTTAGAGGCTCCCTCCACCATTAATTGGTCCAAACTGGGCTGGTTAGAGGCTCCCTCCACCATTAATTGGTCCAAACTGGGGTTTTTAGAGGCTCCCTCCACCATGAATTGGTCCAAACTTGGCTGTTTAGAGGCTCCCTCCACCATGAATTGGTCCAAACTGGGGTGGTTAGAGGCTCCCTCCACCATTAATTGGTCCAAACTGGGCTGGTTAGAGGCTCCCTCCACCATTAATTGGTCCAAACTGGGCTGGTTAGAGGCTCCCTCCACCATTAATTGGTCCAAACTGGGCTGGTTAGAGGCTCCCTCCACCATGAATTTGCCCAAACTGGGCTGTTTAGAGGCTCCCTCCACAATGAATTGGTCCAAACTGGGTTTTTTAGAGGCTCCCTCCACCATGAATTGGTCCAAACTGGGCTGTTTAGAGGCTCCCTCCACCATGAATTTGCCCAAACTGGGCTGTTTAGCGGCTCCCTCCACCATTAATTGGTCCAAACTGGGCTGGTTAGAGGCTCCCTCCACCATGAATTTGCCCAAACTGGGCTGTTTTAGAGGCTCCCTCCACCATGAATTTGCCCAAACTGGGCTGGTTAGAGGCTCCCTCCACCATGAATTGGTCCAAACTGGGGTTTTTAGAGGCTCCCTCCACCATGAATTGGTCCAAACTTGGCTGTTTAGAGGCTCCCTCCACCATGAATTGGTCCAAACTGGGGTGGTTAGAGGCTCCCTCCACCATTAATTGGTCCAAACTGGGCTGGTTAGAGGCTCCCTCCACCATTAATTGGTCCAAACTGGGCTGGTTAGAGGCTCCCTCCACCATTAATTGGTCCAAACTGGGCTGGTTAGAGGCTCCCTCCACCATGAATTGGTCCAAACTGGGGTTTTTAGAGGCTCCCTCCACCATGAATTTGCCCAAACTGGGCTGTTTAGAGGCTCCCTCCACCATGAATTTGCCCAAACTGGGCTGGTTAGAGGCTCCCTCCACCATGAATTGGTCCAAACTGGGGTTTTTAGAGGCTCCCTCCACCATGAATTGGTCCAAACTTGGCTGTTTAGAGGCTCCCTCCACCATTAATTGGTCCAAACTGGGCTGGTTAGAGGCTCCCTCCACCATGAATTGGTCCAAACTGGGTTTTTTAGAGGCTCCCTCCACCATGAATTTGCCAAACTGGGCTGTTTAGAGGCTCCCTCCACCATGAATTGGTCCAAACTGGGCTGGTTCGAGGCTCCCTCCACCATGAATTTCCCAAAACTTGGCTGTTTAGAGGCTCCCTCCACCATTAATTGGTCCAAACTGGGCTGGTTAGAGGCTCCCTCCACCATGAATTTGCCCAAACTGGGCTGTTTAGAGGCTCCCTCCACCATGAATTGGTCCAAACTGGGTTTTTTAGAGGCTCCCTCCACCATGAATTGGTCCAAACTGGGCTGTTTAGAGGCTCCCTCCACCATGAATTTGCCCAAACTGGGCTGTTTAGCGGCTCCCTCCACCATTAATTGGTCCAAACTGGGCTGGTTAGAGGCTCCCTCCACCATGAATTTGCCCAAACTGGGCTGTTTAGAGGCTCCCTCCACCATGAATTTGCCCAAACTGGGATGGTTAGAGGCTCCCTCCACCATGAATTGGTCCAAACTGGGGTTTTTAGAGGCTCCCTCCACCATGAATTGGTCCAAACTTGGCTGTTTAGAGGCTCCCTCCACCATTAATTGGTCCAAACTGGGCTGGTTAGAGACTCCCTCCACCATGAATTTGCCCAAACTGGGCTGTTTAGCGGCTCCCTCCACCATTAATTGGTCCAAACTGGGCTGGTTAGAGGCTCCCTCCACCATGAATTTGCCCAAACTGGGCTGGTTAGAGGCTCCCTCCACCATGAATTGGTCCAAACTTGGCTGTTTAGAGGCTCCCTCCACCATGAATTTGCCCAAACTGGGCTGGTTAGAGGCTCCCTCCACCATGAATTGGTCCAAACTGGGGTTTTTAGAGGCTCCCTCCACCATGAATTGGTTCAAACTGGGCTGTTTAGAGGCTCCCTCCACCATTAATTGGTCCAAACTGGGGTTTTTAGAGGCTCCCTCCACCATGAATTGGTCCAAACTTGGCTGTTTAGAGGCTCCCTCCACCATGAATTGGTCCAAACTGGGGTGGTTAGAGGCTCCCTCCACCATTAATTGGTCCAAACTGGGCTGGTTAGAGGCTCCCTCCACCATTAATTGGTCCAAACTGGGGTTTTTAGAGGCTCCCTCCACCATGAATTGGTCCAAACTTGGCTGTTTAGAGGCTCCCTCCACCATGAATTGGTTCAAACTGGGGTGGTTAGAGGCTCCCTCCACCATTAATTGGTCCAAACTGGGCTGGTTAGAGGCTCCCTCCACCATCAATTGGTCCAAACTGGGCTGGTTAGAGGCTCCCTCCACCATCAATTGGTCCAAACTGGGCTGGTTAGAGGCTCCCTCCACCATTAATTGGTCCAAACTGGGCTGGTTAGAGGCTCCCTCCACCATGAATTTGCCCAAACTGGGCTGTTTAGAGGCTCCCTCCACAATGAATTGGTCCAAACTGGGCTGTTTAGAGGCTCCCTCCACCATGAATTTGCCCAAACTGGGATGGTTAGAGGCTCCCTCCACCATGAATTGGTCCAAACTTGGCTGTTTAGAGGCTCCCTCCACCATTAATTGGTCCAAACTGGGCTGGTTAGAGGCTCCCTCCACCATGAATTTGCCCAAACTGGGCTGTTTAGCGGCTCCCTCCACCATTAATTGGTCCAAACTGGGCTGGTTAGAGGCTCCCTCCACCATGAATTTGCCCAAACTGGGCTGTTTAGAGGCTCCCTCCACCATGAATTTGCCCAAACTGGGCTGGTTAGAGGCTCCCTCCACCATGAATTGGTCCAAACTGGGGTTTTTAGAGGCTCCCTCCACCATGAATTGGTCCAAACTTGGCTGTTTAGAGGCTCCCTCCACCATGAATTTGCCCAAACTGGGCTGGTTAGAGGCTCCCTCCACCATGAATTGGTCCAAACTGGGGTTTTTAGAGGCTCCCTCCACCATGAATTGGTCCAAACTTGGCTGTTTAGAGGCTCCCTCCACCATGAATTGGTCCAAACTGGGGTGGTTAGAGGCTCCCTCCACCATTAGTTGGTCCAAACTGGGCTGGTTAGAGGCTCCCTCCACCATTAATTGGTCCAAACTGGGCTGGTTAGAGGCTCCCTCCACCATGAATTGGTCCAAACTGGGGTTTTTAGAGGCTCCCTCCACCATGAATTGGTCCAAACTTGGCTGTTTAGAGGCTCCCTCCACCATTAATTGGTCCAAACTGGGCTGGTTAGAGGCTCCCTCCACCATGAATTGGTCCAAACTGGGTTTTTTAGAGGCTCCCTCCACCATGAATTGGTCCAAACTGGGGTTTTTAGAGGCTCCCTCCACCATGAATTGGTCCAAACTGGGCTGTTTAGCGGCTCCCTCCACCATGAATTTGCCCAAACTGGGCTGGTTAGAGGCTCCCTCCACCATGAATTTGCCCAAACTGGGCTGTTTAGAGGCTCCCTCCACCATGAATTTGCCCAAACTGGGCTGGTTAGAGGCTCCCTCCACCATGAATTGGTCCAAACTGGGGTTTTTAGAGGCTCCCTCCACCATGAATTGGTCCAAACTTGGCTGTTTAGAGGCTCCCTCCACCATGAATTGGTCCAAACTGGGCTGGTTAGAGGCTCCCTCCACCATGAATTGGTCCAAACTGGTTTTTTAGAGGCTCCCTCCACCATGAATTTGCCCAAACTGGGCTGTTTAGAGGCTCCCTCCACCATGAATTGGTCCAAACTGGGCTGGTTAGAGGCTCCCTCCACCATGAATTTCCCAAAACTTGGCTGTTTAGAGGCTCCCTCCACCCTTAATTGGTCCAAACTGGGCTGGTTAGAGGCTCCCTCCACCATGAATTTGCCCAAACTGGGCTGTTTAGAGGCTCCCTCCACCATGAATTGGTCCAAACTGGGTTTTTTAGAGGCTCCCTCCACCATGAATTGGTCCAAACTGGGCTGTTTAGAGGCTCCCTCCACCATGAATTTGCCCAAACTGGGCTGTTTAGCGGCTCCCTCCACCATTAATTGGTCCAAACTGGGCTGGTTAGAGGCTCCCTCCACCATGAATTTGCCCAAACTGGGCTGTTTAGAGGCTCCCTCCACCATGAATTTGCCCAAACTGGGCTGGTTAGAGGCTCCCTCCACCATGAATTGGTCCAAACTGGGGTGGTTAGAGGCTCCCTCCACCATTAATTGGTCCAAACTGGGCTGGTTAGAGGCTCCCTCCACCATTAATTGGTCCAAACTGGGCTGGTTAGAGGCTCCCTCCACCATTAATTGGTCCAAACTGGGCTGGTTAGAGGCTCCCTCCACCATTAATTGGTCCAAACTGGGCTGGTTAGAGGCTCCCTCCACCATGAATTTGCCCAAACTGGGCTGTTTAGAGGCTCCCTCCACCATGAATTGGTCCAAACTGGGCTGTTTAGCGGCTCCCTCCACCATTAATTGGTCCAAACTGGGCTGGTTAGAGGCTCCCTCCACCATGAATTTGCCCAAACTGGGCTGTTTAGAGGCTCCCTCCACCATGAATTTGCCCAAACTGGGCTGGTTAGAGGCTCCCTCCACCATGAATTGGTCCAAACTGGGGTTTTTAGAGGCTCCCTCCACCATGAATTGGTCCAAACTGGGCTGGTTAGAGGCTCCCTCCACCATGAATTGGTCCAAACTGGGTTTTTTAGAGGCTCCCTCCACCATGAATTGGTCCAAACTGGGTTTTTTAGAGGCTCCCTCCACCATGAATTGGTCCAAACTGGGCTGTTTAGAGGCTCCCTCCACCATGAATTTGCCCAAACTGGGCGGTTTAGCGGCTCCCTCCACCATTAATTGGTCCAAACTGGGCTGGTTAGAGGCTCCCTCCACCATGAATTTGCCCAAACTGGGCTGTTTAGAGGCTCCCTCCACCATGAATTGGTCCAAACTGGGCTGGTTAGAGGCTCCCTCCACCATGAATTTGCCCAAACTGGGCTGTTTAGAGGCTCCCTCCACCATGAATTGGTCCAAACTAGGTTTTTTAGAGGCTCCCTCCACCATGAATTGGTCCAAACTGGGCTGTTTAGAGGCTCCCTCCACAATGAATTGGTCCAAACTGGGTTTTTTAGAGGCTCCCTCCACCATGAATTGGTCCAAACTGGGCTGTTTAGAGGCTCCCTCCACCATGAATTTGCCCAAACTGGGCTGTTTAGCGGCTCCCTCCACCATTAATTGGTCCAAACTGGGCTGGTTAGAGGCTCCCTCCACCATAAATTTGCCCAAACTGGGCTGTTTAGAGGCTCCCTCCACCATGAATTTGCCCAAACTGGGCTGGTTAGAGGCTCCCTCCACCATGAATTGGTCCAAACTGGGGTTTTTAGAGGCTCCCTCCACCATGAATTGGTCCAAACTTGGCTGTTTAGAGGCTCCCTCCACCATGAATTGGTCCAAACTGGGGTGGTTAGAGGCTCCCTCCACCATTAATTTGCCCAAACTGGGCTGTTTAGAGGCTCCCTCCACCATGAATTGGTCCAAACTGGGTTTGTTAGAGGCTCCCTCCACCATGAATTGGTCCAAACTGGGCTGTTTAGAGGCTCCCTCCACCATGAATTTGCCCAAACTGGGCTGTTTAGCGGCTCCCTCCACCATTAATTGGTCCAAACTGGACTGGTTAGAGGCTCCCTCCACCATGAATTTGCCCAAACTGGGCTATTTAGAGGCTCCCTCCACCATGAATTTGCCCAAACTGGGCTGGTTAGAGGCTCCCTCCACCATGAATTGGTCCAAACTGGGGTTTTTAGAGGCTCCCTCCACCATGAATTGGTTCAAACTGGGCTGTTTAGAGGCTCCCTCCACCATTAATTGGTCCAAACTGGGGTTTTTAGAGGCTCCCTCCACCATGAATTGGTCCAAACTTGGCTGTTTAGAGGCTCCCTCCACCATGAATTGGTCCAAACTGGGGTGGTTAGAGGCTCCCTCCACCATTAATTGGTCCAAACTGGGCTGGTTAGAGGCTCCCTCCACCATTAATTGGTCCAAACTGGGGTTTTTAGAGGCTCCCTCCACCATGAATTGGTCCAAACTGGGGTGGTTAGAGGCTCCCTCCACCATTAATTGGTCCAAACTGGGCTGGTTAGAGGCTCCCTCCACCATTAATTGGTCCAAACTGGGCTGGTTAGAGGCTCCCTCCACCATTAATTGGTCCAAACTGGGCTGGTTAGAGGCTCCCTCCACCATGAATTTGCCCAAACTGGGCTGTTTAGAGGCTCCCTCCACAATGAATTGGTCCAAACTGGGTTTTTTAGAGGCTCCCTCCACCATGAATTGGTCCAAACTGGGCTGTTTAGAGGCTCCCTCCACCATGAATTTGCCCAAACTGGGCTGTTTAGCGGCTCCCTCCACCATTAATTGGTCCAAACTGGGCTGGTTAGAGGCTCCCTCCACCATGAATTTGCCCAAACTGGGCTGTTTAGAGGCTCCCTCCACCATGAATTTGCCCAAACTGGGCTGGTTAGAGGCTCCCTCCACCATGAATTGGTCCAAACTGGGGTTTTTAGAGGCTCCCTCCACCATGAATTGGTCCAAACTTGGCTGTTTAGAGGCTCCCTCCACCATGAATTGGTCCAAACTGGGGTGGTTAGAGGCTCCCTCCACCATTAATTGGTCCAAACTGGGCTGGTTAGAGGCTCCCTCCACCATTAATTGGTCCAAACTGGGCTGGTTAGAGGCTCCCTCCACCATTAATTGGTCCAAACTGGGCTGGTTAGAGGCTCCCTCCACCATGAATTGGTCCAAACTGGGGTTTTTAGAGGCTCCCTCCACCATGAATTGGTCCAAACTTGGCTGTTTAGAGGCTCCCTCCACCATTAATTGGTCCAAACTGGGCTGGTTAGAGGCTCCCTCCACCATGAATTGGTCCAAACTGGTTTTTTTAGAGGCTCCCTCCACCATGAATTGGTCCAAACTGGGCTGTTTAGAGGCTCCCTCCACCATGAATTGGTCCAAACTGGGCTGGTTCGAGGCTCCCTCCACCATGAATTTCCCAAAACTTGGCTGTTTAGAGGCTCCCTCCACCATTAATTGGTCCAAACTGGGCTGGTTAGAGGCTCCCTCCACCATGAATTTGCCCAAACTGGGCTGTTTAGAGGCTCCCTCCACCATGAATTTGCCCAAACTGGGCTGGTTAGAGGCTCCCTCCACCATGAATTGGTCCAAACTGGGGTTTTTAGAGGCTCCCTCCACCATGAATTGGTCCAAACTTGGCTGTTTAGAGGCTCCCTCCACCATTAATTGGTCCAAACTGGGCTGGTTAGAGGCTCCCTCCACCATGAATTGGTCCAAACTGGGTTTTTTAGAGGCTCCCTCCACCATGAATTTGCCCAAACTGGGCTGTTTAGAGGCTCCCTCCACCATGAATTGGTCCAAACTGGGCTGGTTCGAGGCTCCCTCCACCATGAATTTCCCAAAACTTGGCTGTTTAGAGGCTCCCTCCACCATTAATTGGTCCAAACTGGGCTGGTTAGAGGCTCCCTCCACCATGAATTTGCCCAAACTGGGCTGTTTAGAGGCTCCCTCCACCATGAATTGGTCCAAACTGGGTTTTTTAGAGGCTCCCTCCACCATGAATTGGTCCAAACTGGGCTGTTTAGAGGCTCCCTCCACCATGAATTTGCCCAAACTGGGCTGTTTAGCGGCTCCCTCCACCATTAATTGGTCCAAACTGGGCTGGTTAGAGGCTCCCTCCACCATGAATTTGCCCAAACTGGGCTGTTTAGAGGCTCCCTCCACCATGAATTTGCCCAAACTGGGATGGTTAGAGGCTCCCTCCACCATGAATTGGTCCAAACTGGGGTTTTTAGAGGCTCCCTCCACCATGAATTGGTCCAAACTTGGCTGTTTAGAGGCTCCCTCCACCATTAATTGGTCCAAACTGGGCTGGTTAGAGACTCCCTCCACCATGAATTTGCCCAAACTGGGCTGTTTAGCGGCTCCCTCCACCATTAATTGGTCCAAACTGGGCTGGTTAGAGGCTCCCTCCACCATGAATTTGCCCAAACTGGGCTGGTTAGAGGCTCCCTCCACCATGAATTGGTCCAAACTTGGCTGTTTAGAGGCTCCCTCCACCATGAATTGGTCCAAACTGGGGTGGTTAGAGGCTCCCTCCACCATTAATTTGCCCAAACTGGGCTGTTTAGAGGCTCCCTCCACCATGAATTGGTCCAAACTGGGTTTGTTAGAGGCTCCCTCCACCATGAATTGGTCCAAACTGGGCTGTTTAGAGGCTCCCTCCACCATGAATTTGCCCAAACTGGGCTGTTTAGCGGCTCCCTCCACCATTAATTGGTCCAAACTGGACTGGTTAGAGGCTCCCTCCACCATGAATTTGCCCAAACTGGGCTGTTTAGAGGCTCCCTCCACCATGAATTTGCCCAAACTGGGCTGGTTAGAGGCTCCCTCCACCATGAATTGGTCCAAACTGGGGTTTTTAGAGGCTCCCTCCACCATGAATTGGTTCAAACTGGGCTGTTTAGAGGCTCCCTCCACCATTAATTGGTCCAAACTGGGGTTTTTAGAGGCTCCCTCCACCATGAATTGGTCCAAACTTGGCTGTTTAGAGGCTCCCTCCACCATGAATTGGTCCAAACTGGGGTGGTTAGAGGCTCCCTCCACCATTAATTGGTCCAAACTGGGCTGGTTAGAGGCTCCCTCCACCATTAATTGGTCCAAACTGGGGTTTTTAGAGGCTCACTCCACCATGAATTGGTCCAAACTTGGCTGTTTAGAGGCTCCCTCCACCATGAATTGGTTCAAACTGGGGTGGTTAGAGGCTCCCTCCACCATTAATTGGTCCAAACTGGGCTGGTTAGAGGCTCCCTCCACCATCAATTGGTCCAAACTGGGCTGGTTAGAGGCTCCCTCCACCATCAATTGGTCCAAACTGGGCTGGTTAGAGGCTCCCTCCACCATTAATTGGTCCAAACTGGGCTGGTTAGAGGCTCCCTCCACCATGAATTTGCCCAAACTGGGCTGTTTAGAGGCTCCCTCCACAATGAATTGGTCCAAACTGGGCTGTTTAGAGGCTCCCTCCACCATGAATTTGCCCAAACTGGGATGGTTAGAGGCTCCCTCCACCATGAATTGGTCCAAACTGGGGTTTTTAGAGGCTCCCTCCACCATGAATTGGTCCAAACTTGGCTGTTTAGAGGCTCCCTCCACCATTAATTGGTCCAAACTGGGCTGGTTAGAGGCTCCCTCCACCATGAATTTGCCCAAACTGGGCTGTTTAGCGGCTCCCTCCACCATTAATTGGTCCAAACTGGGCTGGTTAGAGGCTCCCTCCACCATGAATTTGCCCAAACTGGGCTGTTTAGAGGCTCCCTCCACCATGAATTTGCCCAAACTGGGCTGGTTAGAGGCTCCCTCCACCATGAATTGGTCCAAACTGGGGTTTTTAGAGGCTCCCTCCACCATGAATTGGTCCAAACTTGGCTGTTTAGAGGCTCCCTCCACCATGAATTGGTCCAAACTGGGGTGGTTAGAGGCTCCCTCCACCATTAATTTGCCCAAACTGGGCTGTTTAGAGGCTCCCTCCACCATGAATTGGTCCAAACTGGGCTGTTTAGAGGCTCCCTCCACCATGAATTTGCCCAAACTGGGCTGTTTAGCGGCTCCCTCCACCATTAATTGGTCCAAACTGGGCTGGTTAGAGGCTCCCTCCACCATGAATTTGCCCAAACTGGGCTGTTTAGAGGCTCCCTCCACCATGAATTTGCCCAAACTGGGCTGGTTAGAGGCTCCCTCCACCATGAATTGGTCCAAACTGGGGTTTTTAGATAGGCTCCCTCCACCATGAATTGGTCCAAACTTGGCTGTTTAGAGGCTCCCTCCACCATGAATTGGTCCAAACTGGGGTGGTTAGAGGCTCCCTCCACCATTAGTTGGTCCAAACTGGGCTGGTTAGAGGCTCCCTCCACCATTAATTGGTCCAAACTGGGCTGGTTAGAGGCTCCCTCCACCATGAATTGGTCCAAACTGGGGTTTTTAGAGGCTCCCTCCACCATGAATTGGTCCAAACTTGGCTGTTTAGAGGCTCCCTCCACCATTAATTGGTCCAAACTGGGCTGGTTAGAGGCTCCCTCCACCATGAATTGGTCCAAACTGGGTTTTTTAGAGGCTCCCTCCACCATGAATTGGTCCAAACTGGGGTTTTTAGAGGCTCCCTCCACCATGAATTGGTCCAAACTGGGCTGTTTAGCGGCTCCCTCCACCATTAATTGGTCCAAACTGGGCTGGTTAGAGGCTCCCTCCACCATGAATTTGCCCAAACTGGGCTGTTTAGAGGCTCCCTCCACCATGAATTTGCCCAAACTGGGCTGGTTAGAGGCTCCCTCCACCATGAATTGGTCCAAACTGGGGTTTTAGAGGCTCCCTCCACCATGAATTGGTCCAAACTTGGCTGTTTAGAGGCTCCCTCCACCATGAATTGTCCAAACTGGGCTGGTTAGAGGCTCCCTCCACCATGAATTGGTCCAAACTGGGTTTTTTAGAGGCTCCCTCCACCATGAATTTGCCCAAACTGGGCTGTTTAGAGGCTCCCTCCACCATGAATTGGTCCAAACTGGGCTGGTTAGAGGCTCCCTCCACCATGAATTTCCCAAAACTTGGCTGTTTAGAGGCTCCCTCCACCATTAATTGGTCCAAACTGGGCTGGTTAGAGGCTCCCTCCACCATGAATTTGCCCAAACTGGGCTGTTTAGAGGCTCCCTCCACCATGAATTGGTCCAAACTGGGTTTTTTAGAGGCTCCCTCCACCATGAATTGGTCCAAACTGGGCTGTTTAGAGGCTCCCTCCACCATGAATTTGCCCAAACTGGGCTGTTTAGCGGCTCCCTCCACCATTAATTGGTCCAAACTGGGCTGGTTAGAGGCTCCCTCCACCATGAATTTGCCCAAACTGGGCTGTTTAGAGGCTCCCTCCACCATGAATTTGCCCAAACTGGGCTGGTTAGAGGCTCCCTCCACCATGAATTGGTCCAAACTGGGGTGGTTAGAGGCTCCCTCCACCATTAATTGGTCCAAACTGGCTGGTTAGAGGCTCCCTCCACCATTAATTGGTCCAAACTGGGCTGGTTAGAGGCTCCCTCCACCATTAATTGGTCCAAACTGGGCTGGTTAGAGGCTCCCTCCACCATTAATTGGTCCAAACTGGGCTGGTTAGAGGCTCCCTCCACCATGAATTTGCCCAAACTGGGCTGTTTAGAGGCTCCCTCCACCATGAATTGGTCCAAACTGGGCTGTTTAGCGGCTCCCTCCACCATTAATTGGTCCAAACTGGGCTGGTTTAGAGGCTCCCTCCACCATGAATTTGCCCAAACTGGGCTGTTTAGAGGCTCCCTCCACCATGAATTTGCCCAAACTGGGCTGGTTAGAGGCTCCCTCCACCATGAATTGGTCCAAACTGGGGTTTTTAGAGGCTCCCTCCACCATGAATTGGTCCAAACTGGGCTGGTTAGAGGCTCCCTCCACCATGAATTGGTCCAAACTGGGTTTTTTAGAGGCTCCCTCCACCATGAATTGGTCCAAACTGGTTTTTTAGAGGCTCCCTCCACCATGAATTGGTCCAAACTGGGCTGTTTAGAGGCTCCCTCCACCATGAATTTGCCCAAACTGGGCGGTTTAGCGGCTCCCTCCACCATTAATTGGTCCAAACTGGGCTGGTTAGAGGCTCCCTCCACCATGAATTTGCCCAAACTGGGCTGTTTAGAGGCTCCCTCCACCATGAATTGGTCCAAACTGGGCTGGTTAGAGGCTCCCTCCACCATGAATTTGCCCAAACTGGGCTGTTTAGAGGCTCCCTCCACCATGAATTGGTCCAAACTAGGTTTTTTAGAGGCTCCCTCCACCATGAATTGGTCCAAACTGGGCTGTTTAGAGGCTCCCTCCACAATGAATTGGTCCAAACTGGGTTTTTTAGAGGCTCCCTCCACCATGAATTGGTCCAAACTGGGCTGTTTAGAGGCTCCCTCCACCATGAATTTGCCCAAACTGGGCTGTTTAGCGGCTCCCTCCACCATTAATTGGTCCAAACTGGGCTGGTTAGAGGCTCCCTCCACCATAAATTTGCCCAAACTGGGCTGTTTAGAGGCTCCCTCCACCATGAATTTGCCCAAACTGGGCTGGTTAGAGGCTCCCTCCACCATGAATTGGTCCAAACTGGGGTTTTTAGAGGCTCCCTCCACCATGAATTGGTCCAAACTTGGCTGTTTAGAGGCTCCCTCCACCATGAATTGGTCCAAACTGGGGTGATTAGAGGCTCCCTCCACCATTAATTTGCCCAAACTGGGCTGTTTAGAGGCTCCCTCCACCATGAATTGGTCCAAACTGGGTTTGTTAGAGGCTCCCTCCACCATGAATTGGTCCAAACTGGGCTGTTTAGAGGCTCCCTCCACCATGAATTTGCCCAAACTGGGCTGTTTAGCGGCTCCCTCCACCATTAATTGGTCCAAACTGGACTGGTTAGAGGCTCCCTCCACCATGAATTTGCCCAAACTGGGCTATTTAGAGGCTCCCTCCACCATGAATTTGCCCAAACTGGGCTGGTTAGAGGCTCCCTCCACCATGAATTGGTCCAAACTGGGGTTTTTAGAGGCTCCCTCCACCATGAATTGGTTCAAACTGGGCTGTTTAGAGGCTCCCTCCACCATTAATTGGTCCAAACTGGGGTTTTTAGAGGCTCCCTCCACCATGAATTGGTCCAAACTTGGCTGTTTAGAGGCTCCCTCCACCATGAATTGGTCCAAACTGGGGTGGTTAGAGGCTCCCTCCACCATTAATTGGTCCAAACTGGGCTGGTTAGAGGCTCCCTCCACCATTAATTGGTCCAAACTGGGGTTTTTAGAGGCTCCCTCCACCATGAATTGGTCCAAACTTGGCTGTTTAGAGGCTCCCTCCACCATGAATTGGTCCAAACTGGGGTGGTTAGAGGCTCCCTCCACCATTAATTGGTCCAAACTGGGCTGGTTAGAGGCTCCCTCCACCATTAATTGGTCCAAACTGGGCTGGTTAGAGGCTCCCTCCACCATTAATTGGTCCAAACTGGGCTGGTTAGAGGCTCCCTCCACCATGAATTTGCCCAAACTGGGCTGTTTAGAGGCTCCCTCCACAATGAATTGGTCCAAACTGGGTTTTTTAGAGGCTCCCTCCACCATGAATTGGTCCAAACTGGGCTGTTTAGAGGCTCCCTCCACCATGAATTTGCCCAAACTGGGCTGTTTAGCGGCTCCCTCCACCATTAATTGGTCCAAACTGGGCTGGTTAGAGGCTCCCTCCACCATGAATTTGCCCAAACTGGGCTGTTTAGAGGCTCCCTCCACCATGAATTTGCCCAAACTGGGCTGGTTAGAGGCTCCCTCCACCATGAATTGGTCCAAACTGGGGTTTTTAGAGGCTCCCTCCACCATGAATTGGTCCAAACTTGGCTGTTTAGAGGCTCCCTCCACCATGAATTGGTCCAAACTGGGGTGGTTAGAGGCTCCCTCCACCATTAATTGGTCCAAACTGGGCTGGTTAGAGGCTCCCTCCACCATTAATTGGTCCAAACTGGGCTGGTTAGAGGCTCCCTCCACCATTAATTGGTCCAAACTGGGCTGGTTAGAGGCTCCCTCCACCATGAATTGGTCCAAACTGGGGTTTTTAGAGGCTCCCTCCACCATGAATTGGTCCAAACTTGGCTGTTTAGAGGCTCCCTCCACCATTAATTGGTCCAAACTGGGCTGGTTAGAGGCTCCCTCCACCATGAATTGGTCCAAACTGGTTTTTTAGAGGCTCCCTCCACCATGAATTGGTCCAAACTGGGGTTTTTAGAGGCTCCCTCCACCATGAATTGGTCCAAACTGGGCTGTTTAGCGGCTCCCTCCACCATTAATTGGTCCAAACTGGGCTGGTTAGAGGCTCCCTCCACCATGAATTTGCCCAAACTGGGCTGTTTAGAGGCTCCCTCCACCATGAATTTGCCCAAACTGGGCTGGTTAGAGGCTCCCTCCACCATGAATTGGTCCAAACTGGGGTTTTTAGAGGCTCCCTCCACCATGAATTGGTCCAAACTTGGCTGTTTAGAGGCTCCCTCCACCATTAATTGGTCCAAACTGGGCTGGTTAGAGGCTCCCTCCACCATTAATTGGTCCAAACTGGGCTGGTTAGAGGCTCCCTCCACCATTAATTGGTCCAAACTGGGCTGGTTAGAGGCTCCCTCCACCATGAATTTGCCCAAACTGGGCTGTTTAGAGGCTCCCTCCACAATGAATTGGTCCAAACTGGGTTTTTTAGAGGCTCCCTCCACCATGAATTGGTCCAAACTGGGCTGTTTAGAGGCTCCCTCCACCATGAATTTGCCCAAACTGGGCTGTTTAGCGGCTCCCTCCACCATTAATTGGTCCAAACTGGGCTGGTTAGAGGCTCCCTCCACCATGAATTTGCCCAAACTGGGCTGTTTAGAGGCTCCCTCCACCATGAATTTGCCCAAACTGGGCTGGTTAGAGGCTCCCTCCACCATGAATTGGTCCAAACTGGGGTTTTTAGAGGCTCCCTCCACCATGAATTGGTCCAAACTTGGCTGTTTAGAGGCTCCCTCCACCATGAATTGGTCCAAACTGGGGTGGTTAGAGGCTCCCTCCACCATTAATTGGTCCAAACTGGGCTGGTTAGAGGCTCCCTCCACCATTAATTGGTCCAAACTGGGCTGGTTAGAGGCTCCCTCCACCATTAATTGGTCCAAACTGGGCTGGTTAGAGGCTCCCTCCACCATGAATTGGTCCAAACTGGGGTTTTTAGAGGCTCCCTCCACCATGAATTGGTCCAAACTTGGCTGTTTAGAGGCTCCCTCCACCATTAATTGGTCCAAACTGGGCTGGTTAGAGGCTCCCTCCACCATGAATTGGTCCAAACTGGTTTTTTAGAGGCTCCCTCCACCATGAATTGGTCCAAACTGGGGTTTTTAGAGGCTCCCTCCACCATGAATTGGTCCAAACTGGGCTGTTTAGCGGCTCCCTCCACCATTAATGGTCAACTGGCTGCACTGGCTGTTAGAGGCTCCCTCCACCATGAATTTGCCCAAACTGGGCTGTTTAGAGGCTCCCTCCACCATGAATTTGCCCAAACTGGGCTGGTTAGAGGCTCCCTCCACCATGAATTGGTCCAAACTGGGGTTTTTAGAGGCTCCCTCCACCATGAATTTGCCCAAACTGGGCTGTTTAGAGGCTCCCTCCACCATGAATTGGTCCAAACTGGGCTGGTTAGAGGCTCCCTCCACCATGAATTTCCCAAAACTTGGCTGTTTAGAGGCTCCCTCCACCATTAATTGGTCCAAACTGGGCTGGTTAGAGGCTCCCTCCACCATGAATTTGCCCAAACTGGGCTGTTTAGAGGCTCCCTCCACCATGAATTGGTCCAAACTGGGTTTTTTAGAGGCTCCCTCCACCATGAATTGGTCCAAACTGGGCTGTTTAGAGGCTCCCTCCACCATGAATTTGCCCAAACTGGGCTGTTTAGCGGCTCCCTCCACCATGAATTTGACCAAACTGGGCTGTTTAGAGGCTCCCTCCACCATGAATTTGCCCAAACTGGGCTGGTTAGAGGCTCCCTCCACCATTAATTGGTCCAAACTGGGGTTTTTAGAGGCTCCCTCCACCATGAATTGGTCCAAACTTGGCTGTTTAGAGGCTCCCTCCACCATGAATTGGTCCAAACTGGGGTGGTTAGAGGCTCCCTCCACCATTAATTTGCCCAAACTGGGCTGTTTAGAGGCTCCCTCCACCATGAATTGGTCCAAACTGGGTTTTTTAGAGGCTCCCTCCACCATGAATTGGTCCAAACTGGGCTGTTTAGAGGCTCCCTCCACCATGAATTTGCCCAAACTGGGCTGTTTAGCGGCTCCCTCCACCATTAATTGGTCCAAACTGGGCTGGTTAGAGGCTCCCTCCACCATGAATTTGCCCAAACTGGGCTGTTTAGAGGCTCCCTCCACCATGAATTTTCCCAAACTGGGCTGGTTAGAGGCTCCCTCCACCATGAATTGGTCCAAACTGGGGGTTTTAGAGGCTCCCTCCACCATGAATTGGTCCAAACTTGGCTGTTTAGAGGCTCCCTCCACCATGAATTGGTCCAAACTGGGGTGGTTAGAGGCTCCCTCCACCATTAGTTGGTCCAAACTGGGCTGGTTAGAGGCTCCCTCCACCATTAATTGGTCCAAACTGGGCTGGTTAGAGGCTCCCTCCACCATGAATTGGTCCAAACTGGGGTTTTTAGAGGCTCCCTCCACCATGAATTGGTCCAAACTTGGCTGTTTAGAGGCTCCCTCCACCATTAATTGGTCCAAACTGGGCTGGTTAGAGGCTCCCTCCACCATGAATTGGTCCAAACTGGGTTTTTTAGAGGCTCCCTCCACCATGAATTGGTCCAAACTGGGGTTTTTAGAGGCTCCCTCCACCATGAATTGGTCCAAACTGGGCTGTTTAGCGGCTCCCTCCACCATTAATTGGTCCAAACTGGGCTGGTTAGAGGCTCCCTCCACCATGAATTTGCCCAAACTGGGCTGTTTAGAGGCTCCCTCCACCATGAATTTGCCCAAACTGGGCTGGTTAGAGGCTCCCTCCACCATGAATTGGTCCAAACTGGGGTTTTTAGAGGCTCCCTCCACCATGAATTGGTCCAAACTTGGCTGTTTAGAGGCTCCCTCCACCATGAATTGGTCCAAACTGGGCTGGTTAGAGGCTCCCTCCACCATGAATTGGTCCAAACTGGGCTGGTTAGAGGCTCCCTCCACCATGAATTTCCCAAAACTTGGCTGTTTAGAGGCTCCCTCCACCATTAATTGGTCCAAACTGGGCTGGTTAGAGGCTCCCTCCACCATGAATTTGCCCAAACTGGGCTGTTTAGAGGCTCCCTCCACCATGAATTGGTCCAAACTGGGTTTTTTAGAGGCTCCCTCCACCATGAATTGGTCCAAACTGGGCTGTTTAGAGGCTCCCTCCACCATGAATTTGCCCAAACTGGGCTGTTTAGCGGCTCCCTCCACCATTAATTGGTCCAAACTGGGCTGGTTAGAGGCTCCCTCCCCCATGAATTTGCCCAAACTGGGCTGTTTAGAGGCTCCCTCCACCATGAATTTGCCCAAACTGGGCTGGTTAGAGGCTCCCTCCACCATGAATTGGTCCAAACTGGGGTGGTTAGAGGCTCCCTCCACCATTAATTGGTCCAAACTGGGCTGGTTAGAGGCTCCCTCCACCATTAATTGGTCCAAACTGGGCTGGTTAGAGGCTCCCTCCACCATTAATTGGTCCAAACTGGGCTGGTTAGAGGCTCCCTCCACCATTAATTGGTCCAAACTGGGCTGGTTAGAGGCTCCCTCCACCATGAATTTGCCCAAACTGGGCTGTTTAGAGGCTCCCTCCACCATGAATTGGTCCAAACTGGGCTGTTTAGCGGCTCCCTCCACCATTAATTGGTCCAAACTGGGCTGGTTAGAGGCTCCCTCCACCATGAATTTGCCCAAACTGGGCTGTTTAGAGGCTCCCTCCACCATGAATTTGCCCAAACTGGGCTGGTTAGAGGCTCCCTCCACCATGAATTGGTCCAAACTGGGGTTTTTAGAGGCTCCCTCCACCATGAATTGGTCCAAACTGGGCTGGTTAGAGGCTCCCTCCACCATGAATTGGTCCAAACTGGGTTTTTTAGAGGCTCCCTCCACCATGAATTGGTCCAAACTGGGTTTTTTAGAGGCTCCCTCCACCATGAATTGGTCCAAACTGGGCTGTTTAGAGGCTCCCTCCACCATGAATTTGCCCAAACTGGGCGGTTTAGCGGCTCCCCTCCACCATTAATTGGTCCAAACTGGGCTGGTTAGAGGCTCCCTCCACCATGAATTGGTCCAAACTTGGCTGTTTAGAGGCTCCCTCCACCATTAATTGGTCCAAACTGGGCTGGTTAGAGGCTCCCTCCACCATGAATTTGCCCAAACTGGGCTGTTTAGAGGCTCCCTCCACCATGAATTGGTCCAAACTGGGTTTTTTAGAGGCTCCCTCCACCATGAATTGGTCCAAACTGGGCTGTTTAGAGGCTCCCTCCACCATGAATTTGCCCAAACTGGGCGGTTTAGCGGCTCCCTCCACCATTAATTGGTCCAAACTGGGCTGGTTAGAGGCTCCCTCCACCATGAATTTGCCCAAACTGGGCTGTTTAGAGGCTCCCTCCACCATGAATTGGTCCAAACTGGGCTGGTTAGAGGCTCCCTCCACCATGAATTTGCCCAAACTGGGCTGTTTAGAGGCTCCCTCCACCATGAATTGGTCCAAACTAGGTTTTTTAGAGGCTCCCTCCACCATGAATTGGTCCAAACTGGGCTGTTTAGAGGCTCCCTCCACCATGAATTTGCCCAAACTGGGCTGTTTAGCGGCTCCCTCCACCATTAATTGGTCCAAACTGGACTGGTTAGAGGCTCCCTCCACCATGAATTTGCCCAAACTGGGCTGTTTAGAGGCTCCCTCCACCATGAATTTGCCCAAACTGGGCTGGTTAGAGGCTCCCTCCACCATGAATTGGTCCAAACTGGGGTTTTTAGAGGCTCCCTCCACCATGAATTGGTTCAAACTGGGCTGGTTAGAGGCTCCTTCCACCATTAATTGGTCCAAACTGGGGTTTTTAGAGGCTCCCTCCACCATGAATTGGTCCAAACTTGGCTGTTTAGAGGCTCCCTCCACCATGAATTGGTCCAAACTGGGGTGGTTAGAGGCTCCCTCCACCATTAATTGGTCCAAACTGGGGTTTTTAGAGGCTCCCTCCACCATGAATTGGTCCAAACTTGGCTGTTTAGAGGCTCCCTCCACCATGAATTGGTCCAAACTGGGGTGGTTAGAGGCTCCCTCCACCATTAATTGGTCCAAACTGGGCTGGTTAGAGGCTCCCTCCACCATTAATTGGTCCAAACTGGGGTTTTTAGAGGCTCCCTCCACCATGAATTGGTCCAAACTTGGCTGTTTAGAGGCTCCCTCCACCATGAATTGGTCCAAACTGGGGTGGTTAGAGGCTCCCTCCACCATTAATTGGTCCAAACTGGGCTGGTTAGAGGCTCCCTCCACCATTAATTGGTCCAAACTGGGCTGGTTAGAGGCTCCCTCCACCATTAATTGGTCCAAACTGGGCTGGTTAGAGGCTCCCTCCACCATGAATTTGCCCAAACTGGGCTGTTTAGAGGCTCCCTCCACAATGAATTGGTCCAAACTGGGTTTTTTAGAGGCTCCCTCCACCATGAATTGGTCCAAACTGGGCTGTTTAGAGGCTCCCTCCACCATGAATTTGCCCAAACTGGGCTGTTTAGCGGCTCCCTCCACCATTAATTGGTCCAAACTGGGCTGGTTAGAGGCTCCCTCCACCATGAATTTGCCCAAACTGGGCTGTTTAGAGGCTCCCTCCACCATGAATTTGCCCAAACTGGGCTGGTTAGAGGCTCCCTCCACCATGAATTGGTCCAAACTGGGGTTTTTAGAGGCTCCCTCCACCATGAATTGGTCCAAACTTGGCTGTTTAGAGGCTCCCTCCACCATGAATTGGTCCAAACTGGGGTGGTTAGAGGCTCCCTCCACCATTAATTGGTCCAAACTGGGCTGGTTAGAGGCTCCCTCCACCATTAATTGGTCCAAACTGGGCTGGTTAGAGGCTCCCTCCACCATTAATTGGTCCAAACTGGGCTGGTTAAAGGCTCCCTCCACCATGAATTGGTCCAAACTGGGGTTTTTAGAGGCTCCCTCCACCATGAATTGGTCCAAACTTGGCTGTTTAGAGGCTCCCTCCACCATTAATTGGTCCAAACTGGGCTGGTTAGAGGCTCCCTCCACCATGAATTGGTCCAAACTGGTTTTTTTAGAGGCTCCCTCCACCATGAATTGGTCCAAACTGGGGTTTTTAGAGGCTCCCTCCACCATGAATTGGTCCAAACTGGGCTGTTTAGAGGCTCCCTCCACCATGAATTTGCCCAAACTGGGCTGTTTAGCGGCTCCCTCCACCATTAATTGGTCCAAACTGGGCTGGTTAGAGGCTCCCTCCACCATGAATTTGCCCAAACTGGGCTGTTTAGAGGCTCCCTCCACCATGAATTTGCCCAAACTGGGCTGGTTAGAGGCTCCCTCCACCATGAATTGGTCCAAACTGGGGTGGTTAGAGGCTCCCTCCACCATTAATTGGTCCAAACTGGGCTGGTTAGAGGCTCCCCTCCACCATTAATTGGTCCAAACTGGGCTGGTTAGAGGCTCCCTCCACCATTAATTGGTCCAAACTGGGCTGGTTAGAGGCTCCCTCCACCATTAATTGGTCCAAACTGGGCTGGTTAGAGGCTCCCTCCACCATGAATTTGCCCAAACTGGGCTGTTTAGAGGCTCCCTCCACCATGAATTGGTCCAAACTGGGCTGTTTAGCGGCTCCCTCCACCATTAATTGGTCCAAACTGGGCTGGTTAGAGGCTCCCTCCACCATGAATTTGCCCAAACTGGGCTGTTTAGAGGCTCCCTCCACCATGAATTTGCCCAAACTGGGCTGGTTAGAGGCTCCCTCCACCATGAATTGGTCCAAACTGGGGTTTTTAGAGGCTCCCTCCACCATGAATTGGTCCAAACTGGGCTGGTTAGAGGCTCCCTCCACCATGAATTGGTCCAAACTGGGTTTTTTAGAGGCTCCCTCCACCATGAATTGGTCCAAACTGGGTTTTTTAGAGGCTCCCTCCACCATGAATTGGTCCAAACTGGGCTGTTTAGAGGCTCCCTCCACCATGAATTTGCCCAAACTGGGCGGTTTAGCGGCTCCCTCCACCATTAATTGGTCCAAACTGGGCTGGTTAGAGGCTCCCTCCACCATGAATTTGCCCAAACTGGGCTGTTTAGAGGCTCCCTCCACCATGAATTGGTCCAAACTGGGCTGGTTAGAGGCTCCCTCCACCATGAATTTGCCCAAACTGGGCTGTTTAGAGGCTCCCTCCACCATGAATTGGTCCAAACTAGGTTTTTTAGAGGCTCCCTCCACCATGAATTGGTCCAAACTGGGCTGTTTAGAGGCTCCCTCCACAATGAATTGGTCCAAACTGGGTTTTTTAGAGGCTCCCTCCACCATGAATTGGTCCAAACTGGGCTGTTTAGAGGCTCCCTCCACCATGAATTTGCCCAAACTGGGCTGTTTAGCGGCTCCCTCCACCATTAATTGGTCCAAACTGGGCTGGTTAGAGGCTCCCTCCACCATAAATTTGCCCAAACTGGGCTGTTTAGAGGCTCCCTCCACCATGAATTTGCCCAAACTGGGCTGGTTAGAGGCTCCCTCCACCATGAATTGGTCCAAACTGGGGTTTTTAGAGGCTCCCCCCACCATGAATTGGTCCAAACTTGGCTGTTTAGAGGCTCCCTCCACCATGAATTGGTCCAAACTGGGGTGGTTAGAGGCTCCCTCCACCATTAATTTGCCCAAACTGGGCTGTTTAGAGGCTCCCTCCACCATGAATTTGCCCAAACTGGGCTATTTAGAGGCTCCCTCCACCATGAATTTGCCCAAACTGGGCTGGTTAGAGGCTCCCTCCACCATGAATTGGTCCAAACTGGGGTTTTTAGAGGCTCCCTCCACCATGAATTGGTTCAAACTGGGCTGTTTAGAGGCTCCCTCCACCATTAATTGGTCCAAACTGGGGTTTTTAGAGGCTCCCTCCACCATGAATTGGTCCAAACTTGGCTGTTTAGAGGCTCCCTCCACCATGAATTGGTCCAAACTGGGGTGGTTAGAGGCTCCCTCCACCATTAATTGGTCCAAACTGGGCTGGTTAGAGGCTCCCCTCCACCATTAATTGGTCCAAACTGGGGTTTTTAGAGGCTCCCTCCACCATGAATTGGTCCAAACTTGGCTGTTTAGAGGCTCCCTCCACCATGAATTGGTCCAAACTGGGGTGGTTAGAGGCTCCCTCCACCATTAATTGGTCCAAACTGGGCTGGTTAGAGGCTCCCTCCACCATTAATTGGTCCAAACTGGGGTTTTTAGAGGCTCCCTCCACCATGAATTGGTCCAAACTTGGCTGTTTAGAGGCTCCCTCCACCATGAATTGGTCCAAACTGGGCTGGTTAGAGGCTCCCTCCACCATGAATTTGCCCAAACTGGGCTGTTTAGAGGCTCCCTCCACCATGAATTTGCCCAAACTGGGCTGGTTAGAGGCTCCCTCCACCATGAATTGGTCCAAACTGGGGTTTTTAGAGGCTCCCTCCACCATGAATTGGTCCAAACTTGGCTGTTTAGAGGCTCCCTCCACCATGAATTGGTCCAAACTGGGGTGGTTAGAGGCTCCCTCCACCATTAATTGGTCCAAACTGGGCTGGTTAGAGGCTCCCTCCACCATTAATTGGA
>NW_027440633.1:0-76222 GCF_031893055.1 Leptodactylus fuscus | reverse complement strand
TGGAGAGGCCGACTGTAGGACAGGAGAATACAATTTATTACTATCTGTTATCAGCTATGTCAGGAGAGGAGAGGCCGACTGTAGGACAGGGGAATACAATCTATTACTATCTGTTATCTGCCATGTCAGGAGAGGCCGACTGTAGGACAGGAGAATACAATCTATTACTATCTGTTATCAGCCATGTCAGGAGAGGCCGACTGTAGGACAGGGGAATACAATCTATTACTATCTGTTATCAGCCATGTCAGGAGAGGAGAGGCCGACTGTAGGACAGGGGAATACAATCTATTACTATCTGTTATCAGCCATGTCAGGAGAGGAGAGGCCGACTGTAGGACAGGGGAATACAATCTATTACTATCTGTTATCAGCCATGTCAGGAGAGGAGAGGCCGACTGTAGGACAGGGGAATACAATCTATTACTATCTGTTATCAGCCATGTCAGGAGAGGCCGACTGTAAGACAGGAGAATACAATCTATTACTATCTGTTATCTGCCATGTCAGGAGAGGCCGACTGTAGGACAGGGGAATACAATCTATTACTATCTGTTATCAGCCATGTCAGGAGAGGCCGACTGTAGGACAGGGGAATACAATCTATTACTATCTGTTATCAGCCATGTCAGGAGAGGCCGACTGTAGGACAGGGGAATACAATCTATTACTATCTGTTATCAGCCATGTCAGGAGAGGCCGACTGTAGGACAGGAGAATACAATCAATTACTATCTGTTATCAGCCATATCAGGAGAGGAGAGGCCGACTGTAGGACAGGGGAATACAATCTATTACTATCTGTTATCAGCCATGTCAGGAGAGGAGAGGCCGACTATAGAACAGGAGAATACAATCTATTACTATCTGTTATCAGCCATGTCAGGATGGGAGAGGCCGACTGAAGGACAGGAGAATACAATCTATTACTATCTGTTATCAGCCATGTCAGGAGAGGCCGACTGTAGGACAGGGGAATACAATCTATTACTATCTGTTATCAGCCATGTCAGGAGAGGCCGACTGTAGGGCAGGAGAATACAATCTATTACTATCTGTTATCAGCCATGTCAGGAGAGGAGAGGCCGACTGTAGGACAGGGGAATACAATCTATTACTATCTGTTATCAGCCATGTCAGGAGAGGAGAGGCCGACTGTAGGACAGGAGAATACAATCTATTACTATCTGTTATCAGCCATGTCAGGAGAGGAGAGGCCGACTGTAGGACAGGGGAATACAATCTATTACTATCTGTTATCAGCCATGTCAGGAGAGGCCGACTGTAGGACAGGGGAATACAATCTATTACTATCTGTTATCAGCCATGTCAGGAGAGGAGAGGCCGACTGTAGGACAGGGGAATACAATCTATTACTATCTGTTATCAGCCATGTGAGGAGATGAGAGGCCGACTGTAGGACAGGAGAATACAATCTATTACTATCTGTTATCAGCCATGTGAGGAGATGAGAGGCCGACTGTAGGACAGGGGAATACAATCTATTACTATCTGTTATCAGCCATGTCAGGAGGGGAGAGGCCGACTGTAGGACAGGAGAATACAATCTATTACTATCTGTTATCAGTCATGTCAGGAGAGGCCGACTGTAGGACAGGAGAATACAATCTATTACTATCTGTTATCAGCCATGTCAGGAGAGGAGAGGCCGACTGTAGGACAGGGGAATACAATCTATTACTATCTGTTATCAGCCATGTCAGGAGAGGAGAGGCCGACTGTAGAACAGGAGAATACAATCTATTACTATCTGTTATCAGCCATGTCAGGAGGGGAGAGGCCGACTGTAGGACAGGAGAATACAATCTATTACTATCTGTTATCAGCTATGTCAGGAGAGGAGAGGCCGACTGTAGGACAGGGGAATACAATCTATTACTATCTGTTATCTGCCATGTCAGGAGAGGCCGACTGTAGGACAGGAGAATACAATCTATTACTATCTGTTATCAGCCATGTCAGGAGAGGCCGACTGTAGGACAGGGGAATACAATCTATTACTATCTGTTATCAGCCATGTCAGGAGAGGAGAGGCCGACTGTAGGACAGGGGAATACAATCTATTACTATCTGTTATCAGCCATGTCAGGAGAGGAGAGGCCGACGGTAGGACAGGGGAATACAATCTATTACTATCTGTTATCAGTCATGTCAGGAGAGGCCGACTGTAGGACAGGGGAATACAATCTATTACTATCTGTTATCAGCCATGTCAGGAGAGGAGAGGCCGACTGTAGGACAGGGGAATACAATCTATTACTATCTGTTATCAGTCATGTCAGGAGAGGCCGACTGTAGGACAGGGGAATACAATCTATTACTATCTGTTATCAGCCATGTCAGGAGAGGAGAGGCCGACTGTAGGACAGGGGAATACAATCTATTACTATCTGTTATCAGCCATGTCAGGAGAGGAGAGGCCGACTGTAGGACAGGGGAATACAATCTATTACTATCTGTTATCAGCCATGTCAGGAGAGGAGAGGCCGACTGTAGAACAGGAGAATACAATCTATTACTATCTGTTATCAGCCATGTCAGGAGGGGAGAGGCCGACTGTAGGACAGGAGAATACAATCTATTACTATCTGTTATCAGCTATGTCAGGAGAGGAGAGGCCGACTGTAGGACAGGGGAATACAATCTATTACTATCTGTTATCTGCCATGTCAGGAGAGGCCGACTGTAGGACAGGAGAATACAATCTATTACTATCTGTTATCAGCCATGTCAGGAGAGGCCGACTGTAGGACAGGGGAATACAATCTATTACTATCTGTTATCAGCCATGTCAGGAGAGGAGAGGCCGACTGTAGGACAGGGGAATACAATCTATTACTATCTGTTATCAGCCATGTCAGGAGAGGAGAGACCGACTGTAGGACAGGGGAATACAATCTATTACTATCTGTTATCAGCCATGTCAGGAGAGGAGAGGCCGACTGTAGGACAGGGGAATACAATCTATTACTATCTGTTATCAGCCATGTCAGGAGAGGCCGACTGTAAGACAGGAGAATACAATCTATTACTATCTGTTATCTGCCATGTCAGGAGAGGCCGACTGTAGGACAGGGGAATACAATCTATTACTATCTGTTATCAGCCATGTCAGGAGAGGCCGACTGTAGGACAGGGGAATACAATCTATTACTATCTGTTATCAGCCATGTCAGGAGAGGCCGACTGTAGGACAGGGGAATACAATCTATTACTATCTGTTATCAGCCATGTCAGGAGAGGCCGACTGTAGGACAGGAGAATACAATCAATTACTATCTGTTATCAGCCATATCAGGAGAGGAGAGGCCGACTGTAGGACAGGGGAATACAATCTATTACTATCTGTTATCAGCCATGTCAGGAGAGGAGAGGCCGACTATAGAACAGGAGAATACAATCTATTACTATCTGTTATCAGCCATGTCAGGATGGGAGAGGCCGACTGAAGGACAGGAGAATACAATCTATTACTATCTGTTATCAGCCATGTCAGGAGAGGCCGACTGTAGGACAGGGGAATACAATCTATTACTATCTGTTATCAGCCATGTCAGGAGAGGCCGACTGTAGGACAGGAGAATACAATCTATTACTATCTGTTATCAGCCATGTCAGGAGAGGAGAGGCCGACTGTAGGACAGGGGAATACAATCTATTACTATCTGTTATCAGCCATGTCAGGAGAGGAGAGGCCGACTGTAGGACAGGAGAATACAATCTATTACTATCTGTTATCAGCCATGTCAGGAGAGGAGAGGCCGACTGTAGGACAGGGGAATACAATCTATTACTATCTGTTATCAGCCATGTCAGGAGAGGCCGACTGTAGGACAGGGGAATACAATCTATTACTATCTGTTATCAGCCATGTCAGGAGAGGAGAGGCCGACTGTAGGACAGGGGAATACAATCTATTACTATCTGTTATCAGCCATGTGAGGAGATGAGAGGCCGACTGTAGGACAGGAGAATACAATCTATTACTATCTGTTATCAGCCATGTGAGGAGATGAGAGGCCGACTGTAGGACAGGGGAATACAATCTATTACTATCTGTTATCAGCCATGTCAGGAGGGGAGAGGCCGACTGTAGGACAGGAGAATACAATCTATTACTATCTGTTATCAGTCATGTCAGGAGAGGCCGACTGTAGGACAGGAGAATACAATCTATTACTATCTGTTATCAGCCATGTCAGGAGAGGAGAGGCCGACTGTAGGACAGGGGAATACAATCTATTACTATCTGTTATCAGCCATGTCAGGAGAGGAGAGGCCGACTGTAGAACAGGAGAATACAATCTATTACTATCTGTTATCAGCCATGTCAGGAGGGGAGAGGCCGACTGTAGGACAGGAGAATACAATCTATTACTATCTGTTATCAGCTATGTCAGGAGAGGAGAGGCCGACTGTAGGACAGGGGAATACAATCTATTACTATCTGTTATCTGCCATGTCAGGAGAGGCCGACTGTAGGACAGGAGAATACAATCTATTACTATCTGTTATCAGCCATGTCAGGAGAGGCCGACTGTAGGACAGGGGAATACAATCTATTACTATCTGTTATCAGCCATGTCAGGAGAGGAGAGGCCGACTGTAGGACAGGGGAATACAATCTATTACTATCTGTTATCAGCCATGTCAGGAGAGGAGAGGCCGACGGTAGGACAGGGGAATACAATCTATTACTATCTGTTATCAGTCATGTCAGGAGAGGCCGACTGTAGGACAGGGGAATACAATCTATTACTATCTGTTATCAGCCATGTCAGGAGAGGAGAGGCCGACTGTAGGACAGGGGAATACAATCTATTACTATCTGTTATCAGTCATGTCAGGAGAGGCCGACTGTAGGACAGGGGAATACAATCTATTACTATCTGTTATCAGCCATGTCAGGAGAGGAGAGGCCGACTGTAGGACAGGGGAATACAATCTATTACTATCTATTATCAGCCATGTCAGGAGAGGAGAGGCGGACTGTAGGACAGGAGAATACAATCTATTACTATCTGTTATCAGCCATGTCAGGAGAGGAGAGGCCGACTGTAGGACAGGGGAATACAATCTATTACTATCTGTTATCAGCCATGTCAGGAGGGGAGAGGCCGACTGTAGGACAGGGGAATACAATCTATTACTATCTGTTATCAGCCATGTCAGGAGAGGAGAGGCCGACTGTAGAACAGGGGAATACAATCTATTACTATCTGTTATCAGCCATGTAAGGAGGGGAGAGGCCGACTGTAGGACAGGGGAATACAATCTATTACTATCTGTTATCAGCCATGTCAGGAGAGGAGAGGCCGACTGTAGGACAGGAGAATACAATCTATTACTATCTGTTATCAGCCATGTAAGGAGAGGAGAGGCCGACTGTAGGACAGGGGAATACAATCTATTACTATCTGTTATCAGCCATGTCAGGAGGGGAGAGGCCGACTGTAGGACAGGGGAATACAATCTATTACTATCTGTTATCAGCCATGTAAGGAGAGGAGAGGCCGACTGTAGGACAGGGGAATACAATCTATTACTATCTGTTATCAGCCATGTCAGGAGAGGAGAGGCCGACTGTAGGACAGGGGAATACAATCTATTACTATCTGTTATCAGCCATGTCAGGAGAGGAGAGGCCGACTGTAGGACAGGGGAATACAATCTATTACTATCTGTTATCAGCCATGTCAGGAGAGGAGAGGCCGACTGTAGGACAGGGGAATACAATCTATTACTATCTGTTATCAGCCATGTCAGGAGGGGAGAGGCCGACTGTAGGACAGGGGAATACAATCTATTACTATCTGTTATCAGCCATGTCAGGAGGGCCGACTGTAGGACAGGGGAATACAATGTATTACTATCTGTTATCAGCCATGTCAGGAGAGGCCGACTGTAAGACAGGAGAATACAATCTATTACTATCTGTTATCTGCCATGTCAGGAGAGGCCGACTGTAGGACAGGGGAATACAATCTATTACTATCTGTTATCAGCCATATCAGGAGAGGCCGACTGTAGGACAGGGGAATACAATCTATTACTATCTGTTATCAGCCATGTCAGGAGAGGCCGACTGTAGGACAGGGGAATACAATCTATTACTATCTGTTATCAGCCATGTCAGGAGAGGCCGACTGTAGGACAGGGGAATACAATCTATTACTATCTGTTATCAGCCATGTCAGGAGAGGCCGACTGTAGGACAGGAGAATACAATCTATTACTATCTGTTATCAGCCATGTCAGGATGGGAGAGGCCGACTGAAGGACAGGAGAATACAATCTATTACTATCTGTTATCAGCCATGTCAGGAGAGGCCGACTGTAGGACAGGGGAATACAATCTATTACTATCTGTTATCAGCCATGTCAGGAGAGGAGAGGCCGACTGTAGGACAGGGGAATACAATCTATTACTATCTGTTATCAGCCATGTCAGGAGAGGAGAGGCCGACTGTAGGACAGGGGAATACAATCTATTACTATCTGTTATCAGCCATGTCAGGAGAGGAGAGGCCGACTGTAGGACAGGGGAATACAATCTATTACTATCTGTTATCAGCCATGTCAGGAGAGGAGAGGCCGACTGTAGGACAGGGGAATACAATCTATTACTATCTGTTATCAGCCATGTCAGGAGGGGAGAGGCCGACTGTAGGACAGGGGAATACAATCTATTACTATCTGTTATCAGCCATGTCAGGAGAGGAGAGGCCGACTGTAGGACAGGGGAATACAATCTATTACTATCTGTTATCAGCCATGTCAGGAGAGGAGAGGCCGACTGTAGGACAGGGGAATACAATCTATTACTATCTGTTATCAGCCATGTCAGGAGAGGCCGACTGTAAGACAGGAGAATACAATCTATTACTATCTGTTATCAGCCATGTCAGGAGAGGCCGACTGTAGGACAGGGGAATACAATCTATTACTATCTGTTATCAGCCATGTCAGGAGAGGCCGACTGTAGGACAGGGGAATACAATCTATTACTATCTGTTATCAGCCATGTCAGGAGAGGCCGACTGTAGGACAGGGGAATACAATCTATTACTATCTGTTATCAGCCATGTCAGGAGAGGCCGACTGTAGGACAGGAGAATACAATCAATTACTATCTGTTATCAGCCATATCAGGAGAGGAGAGGCCGACTGTAGGACAGGGGAATACAATCTATTACTATCTGTTATCAGCCATGTCAGTAGAGGAGAGGCCGACTATAGAACAGGAGAATACAATCTATTACTATCTGTTATCAGCCATGTCAGGATGGGAGAGGCCGACTGAAGGACAGGAGAATACAATCTATTACTATCTGTTATCAGCCATGTCAGGAGAGGAGAGGCCGACTGTAGGACAGGGGAATACAATCTATTACTATCTGTTATCAGCCATGTCAGGAGAGGCCGACTGTAGGACAGGGGAATACAATCTATTACTATCTGTTATCAGCCATGTCAGGAGAGGAGAGGCCGACTGTAGGACAGGGGAATACAATCTATTACTATCTGTTATCAGCCATGTGAGGAGATGAGAGGCCGACTGTAGGACAGGAGAATACAATCTATTACTATCTGTTATCAGCCATGTGAGGAGATGAGAGGCCGACTGTAGGACAGGGGAATACAATCTATTACTATCTGTTATCAGCCATGTCAGGAGGGGAGAGGCCGACTGTAGGACAGGAGAATACAATCTATTACTATCTGTTATCAGTCATGTCAGGAGAGGCCGACTGTAGGACAGGAGAATACAATCTATTACTATCTGTTATCAGCCATGTCAGGAGAGGAGAGGCCGACTGTAGGACAGGGGAATACAATCTATTACTATCTGTTATCAGCCATGTCAGGAGAGGAGAGGCCGACTGTAGAACAGGAGAATACAATCTATTACTATCTGTTATCAGCCATGTCAGGAGGGGAGAGGCCGACTGTAGGACAGGAGAATACAATCTATTACTATCTGTTATCAGCTATGTCAGGAGAGGAGAGGCCGACTGTAGGACAGGGGAATACAATCTATTACTATCTGTTATCTGCCATGTCAGGAGAGGCCGACTGTAGGACAGGAGAATACAATCTATTACTATCTGTTATCAGCCATGTCAGGAGAGGCCGACTGTAGGACAGGGGAATACAATCTATTACTATCTGTTATCAGCCATGTCAGGAGAGGAGAGGCCGACTATAGAACAGGAGAATACAATCTATTACTATCTGTTATCAGCCATGTCAGGAGAGGCCGACTGTAGGACAGGAGAATACAATCTATTACTATCTGTTATCTGCCATGTCAGGAGAGGCCGACTGTAGGACAGGGGAATACAATCTATTACTATCTGTTATCAGCCATGTCAGGAGAGGCCGACTGTAGGACAGGGGAATACAATCTATTACTATCTGTTATCAGCCATGTCAGGAGAGGCCGACTGTAGGACAGGGGAATACAATCTATTACTATCTGTTATCAGCCATGTCAGGAGAGGCCGACTGTAGGACAGGAGAATACAATCTATTACTATCTGTTATCAGCCATGTCAGGATGGGAGAGGCCGACTGAAGGACAGGAGAATACAATCTATTACTATCTGTTATCAGCCATGTCAGGAGAGGCCGACTGTAGGACAGGGGAATACAATCTATTACTATCTGTTATCAGCCATGTCAGGAGAGGCCGACTGTAGGACAGGGGAATACAATCTATTACTATCTGTTATCAGCCATGTCAGGAGAGGAGAGGCCGACTATAGAACAGGAGAATACAATCTATTACTATCTGTTATCAGCCATGTCAGGAGAGGCCGACTGTAGGACAGGAGAATACAATCTATTACTATCTGTTATCTGCCATGTCAGGAGAGGCCGACTGTAGGACAGGGGAATACAATCTATTACTATCTGTTATCAGCCATGTCAGGAGAGGCCGACTGTAGGACAGGGGAATACAATCTATTACTATCTGTTATCAGCCATGTCAGGAGAGGCCGACTGTAGGACAGGGGAATACAATCTATTACTATCTGTTATCAGCCATGTCAGGAGAGGCCGACTGTAGGACAGGAGAATACAATCTATTACTATCTGTTATCAGCCATGTCAGGATGGGAGAGGCCGACTGAAGGACAGGAGAATACAATCTATTACTATCTGTTATCAGCCATGTCAGGAGAGGCCGACTGTAGGACAGGGGAATACAATCTATTACTATCTGTTATCAGCCATGTCAGGAGAGGAGAGGCCGACTGTAGGACAGGGGAATACAATCTATTACTATCTGTTATCAGCCATGTCAGGAGAGGAGAGGCCGACTGTAGGACAGGGGAATACAATCTATTACTATCTGTTATCAGCCATGTCAGGAGAGGAGAGGCCGACTGTAGGACAGGGGAATACAATCTATTACTATCTGTTATCAGCCATGTCAGGAGAGGAGAGGCCGACTGTAGGACAGGGGAATACAATCTATTACTATCTGTTATCAGCCATGTCAGGAGAGGAGAGGCCGACTGTAGGACAGGGGAATACAATCTATTACTATCTGTTATCAGCCATGTCAGGAGAGGCCGACTGTAAGACAGGAGAATACAATCTATTACTATCTGTTATCTGCCATGTCAGGAGAGGCCGACTGTAGGACAGGGGAATACAATCTATTACTATCTGTTATCAGCCATGTCAGGAGAGGCCGACTGTAGGACAGGGGAATACAATCTATTACTATCTGTTATCAGCCATGTCAGGAGAGGCCGACTGTAGGACAGGGGAATACAATCTATTACTATTTGTTATCAGCCATGTCAGGAGAGGCCGACTGTAGGACAGGAGAATACAATCAATTACTATCTGTTATCAGCCATATCAGGAGAGGAGAGGCCGACTGTAGGACAGGGGAATACAATCTATTACTATCTGTTATCAGCCATGTCAGTAGAGGAGAGGCCGACTATAGAACAGGAGAATACAATCTATTACTATCTGTTATCAGCCATGTCAGGATGGGAGAGGCCGACTGAAGGACAGGAGAATACAATCTATTACTATCTGTTATCAGCCATGTCAGGAGAGGAGAGGCCGACTGTAGGACAGGGGAATACAATCTATTACTATCTGTTATCAGCCATGTCAGGAGAGGCCGACTGTAGGACAGGGGAATACAATCTATTACTATCTGTTATCAGCCATGTCAGGAGAGGAGAGGCCGACTGTAGGACAGGGGAATACAATCTATTACTATCTGTTATCAGCCATGTGAGGAGATGAGAGGCCGACTGTAGGACAGGAGAATACAATCTATTACTATCTGTTATCAGCCATGTGAGGAGATGAGAGGCCGACTGTAGGACAGGGGAATACAATCTATTACTATCTGTTATCAGCCATGTCAGGAGGGGAGAGGCCGACTGTAGGACAGGAGAATACAATCTATTACTATCTGTTATCAGTCATGTCAGGAGAGGCCGACTGTAGGACAGGAGAATACAATCTATTACTATCTGTTATCAGCCATGTCAGGAGAGGAGAGGCCGACTGTAGGACAGGGGAATACAATCTATTACTATCTGTTATCAGCCATGTCAGGAGAGGAGAGGCCGACTGTAGAACAGGAGAATACAATCTATTACTATCTGTTATCAGCCATGTCAGGAGGGGAGAGGCCGACTGTAGGACAGGAGAATACAATCTATTACTATCTGTTATCAGCTATGTCAGGAGAGGAGAGGCCGACTGTAGGACAGGGGAATACAATCTATTACTATCTGTTATCTGCCATGTCAGGAGAGGCCGACTGTAGGACAGGAGAATACAATCTATTACTATCTGTTATCAGCCATGTCAGGAGAGGCCGACTGTAGGACAGGGGAATACAATCTATTACTATCTGTTATCAGCCATGTCAGGAGAGGAGAGGCCGACTGTAGGACAGGGGAATACAATCTATTACTATCTGTTATCAGCCATGTCAGGAGAGGAGAGGCCGACTGTAGGACAGGGGAATACAATCTATTACTATCTGTTATCAGCCATGTCAGGAGAGGAGAGGCCGACTGTAGGACAGGGGAATACAATCTATTACTATCTGTTATCAGCCATGTCAGGAGAGGCCGACTGTAAGACAGGAGAATACAATCTATTACTATCTGTTATCTGCCATGTCAGGAGAGGCCGACTGTAGGACAGGGGAATACAATCTATTACTATCTGTTATCAGCCATGTCAGGAGAGGCCGACTGTAGGACAGGGGAATACAATCTATTACTATCTGTTATCAGCCATGTCAGGAGAGGCCGACTGTAGGACAGGGGAATACAATCTATTACTATCTGTTATCAGCCATGTCAGGAGAGGCCGACTGTAGGACAGGAGAATACAATCAATTACTATCTGTTATCAGCCATATCAGGAGAGGAGAGGCCGACTGTAGGACAGGGGAATACAATCTATTACTATCTGTTATCAGCCATGTCAGGAGAGGAGAGGCCGACTATAGAACAGGAGAATACAATCTATTACTATCTGTTATCAGCCATGTCAGGATGGGAGAGGCCGACTGAAGGACAGGAGAATACAATCTATTACTATCTGTTATCAGCCATGTCAGGAGAGGCCGACTGTAGGACAGGGGAATACAATCTATTACTATCTGTTATCAGCCATGTCAGGAGAGGCCGACTGTAGGACAGGAGAATACAATCTATTACTATCTGTTATCAGCCATGTCAGGAGAGGAGAGGCCGACTGTAGGACAGGGGAATACAATCTATTACTATCTGTTATCAGCCATGTCAGGAGAGGAGAGGCCGACTGTAGGACAGGAGAATACAATCTATTACTATCTGTTATCAGCCATGTCAGGAGAGGAGAGGCCGACTGTAGGACAGGGGAATACAATCTATTACTATCTGTTATCAGCCATGTCAGGAGAGGCCGACTGTAGGACAGGGGAATACAATCTATTACTATCTGTTATCAGCCATGTCAGGAGAGGAGAGGCCGACTGTAGGACAGGGGAATACAATCTATTACTATCTGTTATCAGCCATGTGAGGAGATGAGAGGCCGACTGTAGGACAGGAGAATACAATCTATTACTATCTGTTATCAGCCATGTGAGGAGATGAGAGGCCGACTGTAGGACAGGGGAATACAATCTATTACTATCTGTTATCAGCCATGTCAGGAGGGGAGAGGCCGACTGTAGGACAGGAGAATACAATCTATTACTATCTGTTATCAGTCATGTCAGGAGAGGCCGACTGTAGGACAGGAGAATACAATCTATTACTATCTGTTATCAGCCATGTCAGGAGAGGAGAGGCCGACTGTAGGACAGGGGAATACAATCTATTACTATCTGTTATCAGCCATGTCAGGAGAGGAGAGGCCGACTGTAGAACAGGAGAATACAATCTATTACTATCTGTTATCAGCCATGTCAGGAGGGGAGAGGCCGACTGTAGGACAGGAGAATACAATCTATTACTATCTGTTATCAGCTATGTCAGGAGAGGAGAGGCCGACTGTAGGACAGGGGAATACAATCTATTACTATCTGTTATCTGCCATGTCAGGAGAGGCCGACTGTAGGACAGGAGAATACAATCTATTACTATCTGTTATCAGCCATGTCAGGAGAGGCCGACTGTAGGACAGGGGAATACAATCTATTACTATCTGTTATCAGCCATGTCAGGAGAGGAGAGGCCGACTGTAGGACAGGGGAATACAATCTATTACTATCTATTATCAGCCATGTCAGGAGAGGAGAGGCGGACTGTAGGACAGGAGAATACAATCTATTACTATCTGTTATCAGCCATGTCAGGAGAGGAGAGGCCGACTGTAGGACAGGGGAATACAATCTATTACTATCTGTTATCAGCCATGTCAGGAGGGGAGAGGCCGACTGTAGGACAGGGGAATACAATCTATTACTATCTGTTATCAGTCATGTCAGGAGAGGCCGACTGTAGGACAGGGGAATACAATCTATTACTATCTGTTATCAGCCATGTCAGGAGAGGAGAGGCCGACTGTAGGACAGGGGAATACAATCTATTACTATCTATTATCAGCCATGTCAGGAGAGGAGAGGCGGACTGTAGGACAGGAGAATACAATCTATTACTATCTGTTATCAGCCATGTCAGGAGAGGAGAGGCCGACTGTAGGACAGGGGAATACAATCTATTACTATCTGTTATCAGCCATGTCAGGAGGGGAGAGGCCGACTGTAGGACAGGGGAATACAATCTATTACTATCTGTTATCAGCCATGTCAGGAGAGGAGAGGCCGACTGTAGAACAGGGGAATACAATCTATTACTATCTGTTATCAGCCATGTAAGGAGGGGAGAGGCCGACTGTAGGACAGGGGAATACAATCTATTACTATCTGTTATCAGCCATGTCAGGAGAGGAGAGGCCGACTGTAGGACAGGAGAATACAATCTATTACTATCTGTTATCAGCCATGTAAGGAGAGGAGAGGCCGACTGTAGGACAGGGGAATACAATCTATTACTATCTGTTATCAGCCATGTCAGGAGGGGAGAGGCCGACTGTAGGACAGGGGAATACAATCTATTACTATCTGTTATCAGCCATGTAAGGAGAGGAGAGGCCGACTGTAGGACAGGGGAATACAATCTATTACTATCTGTTATCAGCCATGTCAGGAGAGGAGAGGCCGACTGTAGGACAGGGGAATACAATCTATTACTATCTGTTATCAGCCATGTCAGGAGAGGAGAGGCCGACTGTAGGACAGGGGAATACAATCTATTACTATCTGTTATCAGCCATGTCAGGAGGGGAGAGGCCGACTGTAGGACAGGGGAATACAATCTATTACTATCTGTTATCAGCCATGTCAGGAGGGCCGACTGTAGGACAGGGGAATACAATCTATTACTATCTGTTATCAGCCATGTCAGGAGAGGCCGACTGTAAGACAGGAGAATACAATCTATTACTATCTGTTATCTGCCATGTCAGGAGAGGCCGACTGTAGGACAGGGGAATACAATCTATTACTATCTGTTATCAGCCATATCAGGAGAGGCCGACTGTAGGACAGGGGAATACAATCTATTACTATCTGTTATCAGCCATGTCAGGAGAGGCCGACTGTAGGACAGGGGAATACAATCTATTACTATCTGTTATCAGCCATGTCAGGAGAGGCCGACTGTAGGACAGGGGAATACAATCTATTACTATCTGTTATCAGCCATGTCAGGAGAGGAGAGGCCGACTATAGAACAGGAGAATACAATCTATTACTATCTGTTATCAGCCATGTCAGGAGAGGCCGACTGTAGGACAGGAGAATACAATCTATTACTATCTGTTATCTGCCATGTCAGGAGAGGCCGACTGTAGGACAGGGGAATACAATCTATTACTATCTGTTATCAGCCATGTCAGGAGAGGCCGACTGTAGGACAGGGGAATACAATCTATTACTATCTGTTATCAGCCATGTCAGGAGAGGCCGACTGTAGGACAGGGGAATACAATCTATTACTATCTGTTATCAGCCATGTCAGGAGAGGCCGACTGTAGGACAGGAGAATACAATCTATTACTATCTGTTATCAGCCATGTCAGGATGGGAGAGGCCGACTGAAGGACAGGAGAATACAATCTATTACTATCTGTTATCAGCCATGTCAGAGGAGGCCGACTGTAGGACAGGGGAATACAATCTATTACTATCTGTTATCAGCCATGTCAGGAGAGGAGAGGCCGACTGTAGGACAGGGGAATACAATCTATTACTATCTGTTATCAGCCATGTCAGGAGAGGAGAGGCCGACTGTAGGACAGGGGAATACAATCTATTACTATCTGTTATCAGCCATGTCAGGAGAGGAGAGGCCGACTGTAGGACAGGGGAATACAATCTATTACTATCTGTTATCAGCCATGTCAGGAGAGGAGAGGCCGACTGTAGGACAGGGGAATACAATCTATTACTATCTGTTATCAGCCATGTCAGGAGGGGAGAGGCCGACTGTAGGACAGGGGAATACAATCTATTACTATCTGTTATCAGCCATGTCAGGAGAGGAGAGGCCGACTGTAGGACAGGGGAATACAATCTATTACTATCTGTTATCAGCCATGTCAGGAGAGGAGAGGCCGACTGTAGGACAGGGGAATACAATCTATTACTATCTGTTATCAGCCATGTCAGGAGAGGCTGACTGTAAGACAGGAGAATACAATCTATTACTATCTGTTATCTGCCATGTCAGGAGAGGCCGACTGCAGGACAGGGGAATACAATCTATTACTATCTGTTATCAGCCATGTCAGGAGAGGCCGACTGTAGGACAGGGGAATACAATCTATTACTATCTGTTATCAGCCATGTCAGGAGAGGCCGACTGTAGGACAGGGGAATACAATCTATTACTATCTGTTATCAGCCATGTCAGGAGAGGCCGACTGTAGGACAGGAGAATACAATCAATTACTATCTGTTATCAGCCATATCAGGAGAGGAGAGGCCGACTGTAGGACAGGGGAATACAATCTATTACTATCTGTTATCAGCCATGTCAGTAGAGGAGAGGCCGACTATAGAACAGGAGAATACAATCTATTACTATCTGTTATCAGCCATGTCAGGATGGGAGAGGCCGACTGAAGGACAGGAGAATACAATCTATTACTATCTGTTATCAGCCATGTCAGGAGAGGAGAGGCCGACTGTAGGACAGGGGAATACAATCTATTACTATCTGTTATCAGCCATGTCAGGAGAGGCCGACTGTAGGACAGGGGAATACAATCTATTACTATCTGTTATCAGCCATGTCAGGAGAGGAGAGGCCGACTGTAGGACAGGGGAATACAATCTATTACTATCTGTTATCAGCCATGTGAGGAGATGAGAGGCCGACTGTAGGACAGGAGAATACAATCTATTACTATCTGTTATCAGCCATGTGAGGAGATGAGAGGCCGACTGTAGGACAGGGGAATACAATCTATTACTATCTGTTATCAGCCATGTCAGGAGGGGAGAGGCCGACTGTAGGACAGGAGAATACAATCTATTACTATCTGTTATCAGTCATGTCAGGAGAGGCCGACTGTAGGACAGGAGAATACAATCTATTACTATCTGTTATCAGCCATGTCAGGAGAGGAGAGGCCGACTGTAGGACAGGGGAATACAATCTATTACTATCTGTTATCAGCCATGTCAGGAGAGGAGAGGCCGACTGTAGAACAGGAGAATAAAATCTATTACTATCTGTTATCAGCCATGTCAGGAGGGGAGAGGCCGACTGTAGGACAGGAGAATACAATCTATTACTATCTGTTATCAGCTATGTCAGGAGAGGAGAGGCCGACTGTAGGACAGGGGAATACAATCTATTACTATCTGTTATCTGCCATGTCAGGAGAGGCCGACTGTAGGACAGGAGAATACAATCTATTACTATCTGTTATCAGCCATGTCAGGAGAGGCCGACTGTAGGACAGGGGAATACAATCTATTACTATCTGTTATCAGCCATGTCAGGAGAGGAGAGGCCGACTGTAGGACAGGGGAATACAATCTATTACTATCTGTTATCAGCCATGTCAGGAGAGGAGAGGCCGACTGTAGGACAGGGGAATACAATCTATTACTATCTGTTATCAGCCATGTCAGGAGAGGAGAGGCCGACTGTAGGACAGGGGAATACAATCTATTACTATCTGTTATCAGCCATGTCAGGAGAGGCCGACTGTAGGACAGGGGAATAGAATCTATTACTATCTATTATCAGCCATGTCAGGAGAGGAGAGGCGGACTGTAGGACAGGAGAATACAATCTATTACTATCTGTTATCAGCCATGTCAGGAGAGGAGAGGCCGACTGTAGGACAGGGGAATACAATCTATTACTATCTGTTATCAGCCATGTCAGGAGGGGAGAGGCCGACTGTAGGACAGGGGAATACAATCTATTACTATCTGGTATCAGCCATGTCAGGAGGGGAGAGGCCGACTGTAGGACAGGGGAATACAATCTATTACTATCTGTTATCAGCCATGTCAGGAGAGGCCGACTGTAGGACAGGGGAATACAATCTATTACTATCTGTTATCAGCCATGTCAGGAGAGGAGAGGCCGACTGTAGGACAGGGGAATACAATCTATTACTATCTGTTATCAGCCATGTCAGGAGAGGAGAGGCCGACTGTAGGACAGGGGAATACAATCTATTACTATCTGTTATCAGCCATGTCAGGAGGGGAGAGGCCGACTGTAGGACAGGGGAATACAATCTATTACTATCTGTTATCAGCCATGTCAGGAGGGCCGACTGTAGGACAGGGGAATACAATCTATTACTATCTGTTATCAGCCATGTCAGGAGAGGCCGACTGTAAGACAGGAGAATACAATCTATTACTATCTGTTATCTGCCATGTCAGGAGAGGCCGACTGTAGGACAGGGGAATACAATCTATTACTATCTGTTATCAGCCATGTCAGGAGAGGCCGACTGTAGGACAGGAGAATACAATCAATTACTATCTGTTATCAGCCATATCAGGAGAGGAGAGGCCGACTGTAGGACAGGGGAATACAATCTATTACTATCTGTTATCAGCCATGTCAGGAGAGGAGAGGCCGACTATAGAACAGGAGAATACAATCTATTACTATCTGTTATCAGCCATGTCAGGATGGGAGAGGCCGACTGAAGGACAGGAGAATACAATCTATTACTATCTGTTATCAGCCATGTCAGGAGAGGCCGACTGTAGGACAGGGGAATACAATCTATTACTATCTGTTATCAGCCATGTCAGGAGAGGCCGACTGTAGGACAGGGGAATACAATCTATTACTATCTGTTATCAGCCATGTCAGGAGAGGAGAGGCCGACTGTAGGACAGGAGAATACAATCTATTACTATCTGTTATCAGCCATGTCAGGAGAGGCCGACTGTAGGACAGGGGAATACAATCTATTACTATCTGTTATCAGCCATGTCAGGAGAGGAGAGGCCGACTGTAGGACAGGGGAATACAATCTATTACTATCTGTTATCAGCCATGTCAGGAGAGGCCGACTGTAGGACAGGGGAATACAATCTATTACTATCTGTTATCAGCCATGTCAGGAGAGGAGAGGCCGACTGTAGGACAGGAGAATACAATCTATTACTATCTGTTATCTGCCATGTCAGGAGAGGAGAGGCCGACTGTAGGACAGGAGAATACAATCTATTACTATCTGTTATCAGCCATGTCAGGAGAGGCCGACTGTAGGACAGGGGAATACAATCTATTACTATCTGTTATCAGCCATGTCAGGAGAGGAGAGGCCGACTGTAGGACAGGAGAATACAATCTATTACTATCTGTTATCAGCCATGTCAGGAGAGGAGAGGCCGACTGTAGGACAGGGGGATACAATCTATTACTATCTGTTATCAGCCATGTCAGGAGAGGCCGACTGTAGGACAGGAGAATACAATCTATTACTATCTGTTATCAGCCATGTCAGGAGAGGAGAGGCCGACTGTAGGACAGGGGAATACAATCTATAACTATATGTTATCAGCCACGTCAGGAGAGGAGTGGCCGACTGTAGGACAGGGGAATACAATCTATTACTATCTGTTATCAGCCATGTCAGGAGGGGAGAGGCCGACTGTAGGACAGGGGAATACAATCTATTACTATCTGTTATCTGCCATGTCAGGAGAGGAGAGGCCGACTGTAGGACAGGAGAATACAATCTATTACTATCTGTTATCAGCCATGTCAGGAGAGGCCGACTGTAGGACAGGGGAATACAATCTATTACTATCTGTTATCAGCCATGTCAGGAGAGGAGAGGCCGACTGTAGGACAGGGGAATACAATCTATTACTATCTGTTATCAGCCATGTCAGGAGGGGCCGACTGTAGGACAGGAGAATACAATCTATTACTATCTGTTATCAGCCATGTCAGGAGAGGCCGACTGTAGGACAGGGGAATACAATCTATTACTATCTGTTATCAGCCATGTCAGGAGAGGAGAGACCGACTGTAGGACAGGGGAATACAATCTATTACTATCTGTTATCAGCCACGTCAGGAGAGGAGTGGCCGACTGTAGGACAGGAGAATACAATCTATTACTATCTGTTATCAGCCATGACAGGAGGGGCAGACTGTAGGACAGGAGAATACAATCTATTACTATCTGTTATCAGCCATGTCAGGAGGGGAGAGGCCGACTGTAGGACAGGGGAATACAATCTATTACTATCTGTTATCAGCCATGTCAGGAGAGGAGAGGCCGACTGTAGGACAGGGGAATACAATCTATTACTATCTGTTATCAGCCATGTCAGGAGAGGAGAGGCCGACTGTAGGACAGGGGAATACAATCTATTACTATCTGTTATCAGCCATGTCAGGAGAGGAGAGGCCGACTGTAGGACAGGGGAATACAATCTATTACTATCTGTTATCAGCCATGTCAGGAGAGGCCGACTGTAGGACAGGGGAATACAATCTATTACTATCTATTATCAGCCATGTCAGGAGAGGAGAGGCGGACTGTAGGACAGGAGAATACAATCTATTACTATCTGTTATCAGCCATGTCAGGAGAGGAGAGGCCGACTGTAGGACAGGGGAATACAATCTATTACTATCTGTTATCAGCCATGTCAGGAGGGGAGAGGCCGACTGTAGGACAGGGGAATACAATCTATTACTATCTGGTATCAGCCATGTCAGGAGGGGAGAGGCCGACTGTAGGACAGGGGAATACAATCTATTACTATCTGTTATCAGCCATGTCAGGAGAGGAGAGGCCGACTGTAGGACAGGGGAATACAATCTATTACTATCTGTTATCAGCCATGTCAGGAGAGGAGAGGCCGACTGTAGGACAGGGGAATACAATCTATTACTATCTGTTATCAGCCATGTCAGGAGAGGAGAGGCCGACTGTAGGACAGGGGAATACAATCTATTACTATCTGTTATCAGCCATGTCAGGAGGGGAGAGGCCGACTGTAGGACAGGGGAATACAATCTATTACTATCTGTTATCAGCCATGTCAGGAGGGCCGACTGTAGGACAGGGGAATACAATCTATTACTATCTGTTATCAGCCATGTCAGGAGAGGCCGACTGTAAGACAGGAGAATACAATCTATTACTATCTGTTATCTGCCATGTCAGGAGAGGCCGACTGTAGGACAGGGGAATACAATCTATTACTATCTGTTATCAGCCATGTCAGGAGAGGCCGACTGTAGGACAGGAGAATACAATCTATTACTATCTGTTATCAGCCATATCAGGAGAGGAGAGGCCGACTGTAGGACAGGAGAATACAATCAATTACTATCTGTTATCAGCCATATCAGGAGAGGAGAGGCCGACTGTAGGACAGGGGAATACAATCTATTACTATCTGTTATGAGCCATGTCAGGAGAGGAGAGGCCGACTATAGAACAGGAGAATACAATCTATTACTATCTGTTATCAGCCATGTCAGGATGGGAGAGGCCGACTGAAGGACAGGAGAATACAATCTATTACTATCTGTTATCAGCCATGTCAGGAGAGGCCGACTGTAGGACAGGGGAATACAATCTATTACTATCTGTTATCAGCCATGTCAGGAGAGGCCGACTGTAGGACAGGGGAATACAATCTATTACTATCTGTTATCAGCCATGTCAGGAGAGGAGAGGCCGACTGTAGGACAGGAGAATACAATCTATTACTATCTGTTATCAGCCATGTCAGGAGAGGCCGACTGTAGGACAGGGGAATACAATCTATTACTATCTGTTATCAGCCATGTCAGGAGAGGAGAGGCCGACTGTAGGACAGGGGAATACAATCTATTACTATCTGTTATCAGCCATGTCAGGAGAGGCCGACTGTAGGACAGGGGAATACAATCTATTACTATCTGTTATCAGCCATGTCAGGAGAGGAGAGGCCGACTGTAGGACAGGAGAATACAATCTATTACTATCTGTTATCTGCCATGTCAGGAGAGGAGAGGCCGACTGTAGGACAGGAGAATACAATCTATTACTATCTGTTATCAGCCATGTCAGGAGAGGCCGACTGTAGGACAGGGGAATACAATCTATTACTATCTGTTATCAGCCATGTCAGGAGAGGAGAGGCCGACTGTAGGACAGGAGAATACAATCTATTACTATCTGTTATCAGCCATGTCAGGAGAGGAGAGGCCGACTGTAGGACAGGGGGATACAATCTATTACTATCTGTTATCAGCCATGTCAGGAGAGGCCGACTGTAGGACAGGAGAATACAATCTATTACTATCTGTTATCAGCCATGTCAGGAGAGGAGAGGCCGACTGTAGGACAGGGGAATACAATCTATAACTATATGTTATCAGCCACGTCAGGAGAGGAGTGGCCGACTGTAGGACAGGGGAATACAATCTATTACTATCTGTTATCAGCCATGTCAGGAGGGGAGAGGCCGACTGTAGGACAGGGGAATACAATCTATTACTATCTGTTATCTGCCATGTCAGGAGAGGAGAGGCCGACTGTAGGACAGGAGAATACAATCTATTACTATCTGTTATCAGCCATGTCAGGAGAGGCCGACTGTAGGACAGGGGAATACAATCTATTCCTATCTGTTATCAGCCATGTCAGGAGAGGAGAGGCCGACTGTAGGACAGAAGAATACAATCTATTACTATCTGTTATCAGCCATGTCAGGAGAGGAGAGGCCGACTGTAGGACAGGGGAATACAATCTATTACTATCTGTTATCAGCCATGTCAGGAGAGGCCGACTGTAGGACAGGGGAATACAATCTATAACTATATGTTATCAGCCACGTCAGGAGAGGAGTGGCCGACTGTAGGACAGGGGAATACAATCTATTACTATCTGTTATCAGCCATGTCAGGAGGGGCCGACTGTAGGACAGGAGAATACAATCTATTACTATCTGTTATCAGCCATGTCAGGAGAGGCCGACTGTAGGACAGGGGAATACAATCTATTACTATCTGTTATCAGCCATGTCAGGAGAGGAGAGACCGACTGTAGGACAGGGGAATACAATCTATTACTATCTGTTATCAGCCACGTCAGGAGAGGAGTGGCCGACTGTAGGACAGGAGAATACAATCTATTACTATCTGTTATCAGCCATGACAGGAGGGGCAGACTGTAGGACAGGAGAATACAATCTATTACTATCTGTTATCAGCCATGTCAGGAGGGGAGAGGCCGACTGTAGGACAGGGGAATACAATCTATTACTATCTGTTATCAGCCATGTCAGGAGAGGAGAGGCCGACTGTAGGACAGGAGAATACAAGCTATTACTATGTGTTATCAGCCATGTCAGGAGAGGAGAGGCCGACTGTAGGACAGGGGAATACAATCTATTACTATCTGTTATCTGCCATGTCAGGAGAGGCCGACTGTAGGACAGGAGAATACAATCTATTGCTATCTGTTATCAGCCATGTCAGGAGGGGAGAGGCCGACTGTAGGACAGGGGAATACAATCTATTACTATCTGTTATCAGCCATGTCATGAGAGGCCGACTGTAGGACAGGAGAATACAATCTATTACTATCTGTTATCAGCCATGTCAGGAGAGGAGAGGCCGACTGTAGGACAGGAGAATACAATCTATTACTATCTGTTATCAGCCATGTCAGGAGGGGAGAGGCCGACTGTAGGACAGGGGAATACAATCTATTACTATCTGTTATCAGCCATGTCAGGAGAGGAGAGGCCAACTGTAGGACAGGGGAATACAATCTATTAATATCTGTTATCAGCCATGTCAGGAGGGGAGAGGCCGACTGTAGGACAGGGGAATACAATCTATTATTATCTGTTATCAGCCATATCAGGAGAGGAGAGGCCGACTGTAGGACAGGGGAATACAATCTATTACTCTCTGTTATCAGCCATGTCAGGAGAGGAGAGGCCGACTGTAGGACAGGAGAATACAATCTATTACTATCTGTTATCAGCCATGTCAGGAGAGGCCGACTGTAGGACAGGGGAATACAATCTATTACTATCTGTTATTAGCCATGTCAGGAGAGGAGAGGCCGACTGTAGGACAGGGGAATACAATCTATTACTATCTGTTATCAGTCATGTCAGGAGAGGAGAGGCCGACTGTAGGACAGGGGAAAACAATCTATTACTATCTGTTATCAGCCACGTCAGGAGAGGAGTGGCCGACTGTAGGACAGGAGAATACAATCTATTACTATCTGTTATCTGCCATGTCAGGAGATGAGAGGCCGACTGTAGGACAGGAGAATACAATCTATTACTATCTGTTATCAGCAATGTCAGGAGAGGCCGACTGTAGGACAGGGGAATACAATCTATTACTATCTGTTATCAGCCATGTCAGGAGAGGCCGACTGTAGGACAGGGGAATACAATCTATTACTATCTGTTATGAGCCATGTCAGGAGAGGAGAGGCCGACTGTAGGACAGGGGATTACAATCTATTACTATCTGTTATCAGCCATGTCAGGAGAGGCCGACTGTAGGACAGGAGAATACAATCTATTACTATCTGTTATCAGCCATGTCAGGAGGGGAGAGGCCGACTGTAGGACAGGGGAATACAATCTATTACTATCTGTTATCAGCCATGTCAGGAGAGGAGAGGCCAACTGTAGGACAGGGGAATACAATCTATTAATATCTGTTATCAGCCATGTCAGGAGGGGAGAGGCCGACTGTAGGACAGGGGAATACAATCTATTACTATCTGTTATCAGCCATGTCATGAGAGGCCGACTGTAGGACAGGAGAATACAATCTATTACTATCTGTTATCAGCCATGTCAGGAGAGGCCGACTGTAGGACGGGAATACAATCTATTACTATCTGTTATCAGCCATGTCAGGAGGGGAGAGGCCGACTGTAGGACAGGGGAATACAATCTATTACTATCTGTTATCAGCCATGTCAGGAGAGGAGAGGCCGACTGTAGGACAGTGGAATACAATCTATTACTATCTGTTATCAGCCATGTCAGGAGAGGAGAGGCCGACTGTAGGACAGGGGAATACAATCTATTACTATCTGTTATCAGCCATGTCAGGAGGGGAGAGGCCGACTGTAGGACAGGGGAATACAATCTATTACTATCTGTTATCAGCCATGTCAGGAGGGCCGACTGTAGGACAGGGGAATACAATCTATTACTATCTGTTATCAGCCATGTCAGGAGAGGCCGACTGTAAGACAGGAGAATACAATCTATTACTATCTGTTATCTGCCATGTCAGGAGAGGCCGACTGTAGGACAGGGGAATACAATCTATTACTATCTGTTATCAGCCATGTCAGGAGAGGCCGACTGTAGGACAGGGGAATACAATCTATTACTATCTGTTATCAGCCATGTCAGGAGAGGCCGACTGTAGGACAGGGGAATACAATCTATTACTATCTGTTATCAGCCATGTCAGGAGAGGCCGACTGTAGGACAGGAGAATACAATCAATTACTATCTGTTATCAGCCATATCAGGAGAGGAGAGGCCGACTGTAGGACAGGGGAATACAATCTATTACTATCTGTTATCAGCCATGTCAGGAGAGGAGAGGCCGACTATAGAACAGGAGAATACAATCTATTACTATCTGTTATCAGCCATGTCAGGATGGGAGAGGCCGACTGAAGGACAGGAGAATACAATCTATTACTATCTGTTATCAGCCATGTCAGGAGAGGCCGACTGTAGGACAGGGGAATACAATCTATTACTATCAGTTATCAGCCATGTCAGGAGAGGCCGACTGTAGGACAGGGGAATACAATCTATTACTATCTGTTATCAGCCATGTCAGGAGAGGAGAGGCCGACTGTAGGACAGGAGAATACAATCTATTACTATCTGTTATCAGCCATGTCAGGAGAGGCCGACTGTAGGACAGGGGAATACAATCTATTACTATCTGTTATCAGCCATGTCAGGAGAGGAGAGGCCGACTGTAGGACAGGGGAATACAATCTATTACTATCTGTTATCAGCCATGTCAGGAGAGGCCGACTGTAGGACAGGGGAATACAATCTATTACTATCTGTTATCAGCCATGTCAGGAGAGGCCGACTGTAGGACAGGGGAATACAATCTATTACTATCTGTTATCAGCCATGTCAGGAGAGGAGAGGCCGACTGTAGGACAGGAGAATACAATCTATTACTATCTGTTATCTGCCATGTCAGGAGAGGAGAGGCCGACTGTAGGACAGGAGAATACAATCTATTACTATCTGTTATCAGCCATGTCAGGAGAGGCCGACTGTAGGACAGGGGAATACAATCTATTACTATCTGTTATCAGCCATGTCAGGAGAGGAGAGGCCGACTGTAGGACAGGAGAATACAATCTATTACTATCTGTTATCAGCCATGTCAGGAGAGGAGAGGCCGACTGTAGGACAGGGGGATACAATCTATTACTATCTGTTATCAGCCATGTCAGGAGAGGCCGACTGTAGGACAGGAGAATACAATCTATTACTATCTGTTATCAGCCATGTCAGGAGAGGAGAGGCCGACTGTAGGACAGGGGAATACAATTTATAACTATATGTTATCAGCCACGTCAGGAGAGGAGTGGCCGACTGTAGGACAGGGGAATACAATCTATTACTATCTGTTATCAGCCATGTCAGGAGGGGAGAGGCCGACTGTAGGACAGGGGAATACAATCTATTACTATCTGTTATCTGCCATGTCAGGAGAGGAGAGGCCGACTGTAGGACAGGAGAATACAATCTATTACTATCTGTTATCAGCCATGTCAGGAGAGGCCGACTGTAGGACAGGGGAATACAATCTATTACTATCTGTTATCAGCCATGTCAGGAGAGGAGAGGACGACTGTAGGACAGAAGAATACAATCTATTACTATCTGTTATCAGCCATGTCAGGAGAGGAGAGGCCGACTGTAGGACAGGGGAATACAATCTATTACTATCTGTTATCAGCCATGTCAGGAGAGGCCGACTGTAGGACAGGGGAATACAATCTATAACTATATGTTATCAGCCACGTCAGGAGAGGAGTGGCCGACTGTAGGACAGGGGAATACAATCTATTACTATCTGTTATCAGCCATGTCAGGAGGGGCCGACTGTAGGACAGGAGAATACAATCTATTACTATCTGTTATCAGCCATGTCAGGAGAGGCCGACTGTAGGACAGGGGAATACAATCTATTACTATCTGTTATCAGCCATGTCAGGAGAGGAGAGACCGACTGTAGGACAGGGGAATACAATCTATTACTATCTGTTATCAGCCACGTCAGGAGAGGAGTGGCCGACTGTAGGACAGGAGAATACAATCTATTACTATCTGTTATCAGCCATGACAGGAGGGGCAGACTGTAGGACAGGAGAATACAATCTATTACTATCTGTTATCAGCCATGTCAGGAGGGGAGAGGCCGACTGTAGGACAGGGGAATACAATCTATTACTATCTGTTATCAGCCATGTCAGGAGAGGAGAGGCCGACTGTAGGACAGGAGAATACAAGCTATTACTATCTGTTATCAGCCATGTCAGGAGAGGAGAGGCCGACTGTAGGACAGGGGAATACAATCTATTACTATCTGTTATCAGCCATGTCAGGAGAGGCCGACTGTAGGACAGGAGAATACAATCTATTACTATCTGTTATCAGCCATGTCAGGAGAGGCCGACTGTAGGACGGGAATACAATCTATTACTATCTGTTATCAGCCATGTCAGGAGGGGAGAGGCCGACTGTAGGACAGGGGAATACAATCTATTACTATCTGTTATCAGCCATGTCAGGAGAGGAGAGGCCGACTGTAGGACAGGAGAATACAATCTATTACTATCTGTTATCAGCCATGTCAGGAGGGGAGAGGCCGACTGTAGGACAGGGGAATACAATCTATTACTATCTGTTATCAGCCATGTCAGGAGAGGAGAGGCCAACTGTAGGACAGGGGAATACAATCTATTAATATCTGTTATCAGCCATGTCAGGAGGGGAGAGGCCGACTGTAGGACAGGGGAATACAATCTATTATTATCTGTTATCAGCCATATCAGGAGAGGAGAGGCCGACTGTAGGACAGGGGAATACAATCTATTACTCTCTGTTATCAGCCATGTCAGGAGAGGAGAGGCCGACTGTAGGACAGGAGAATACAATCTATTACTATCTGTTATCAGCCATGTCAGGAGAGGCCGACTGTAGGACAGGGGAATACAATCTATTACTATCTATTATCAGCCATGTCAGGAGAGGAGAGGCGGACTGTAGGACAGGAGAATACAATCTATTACTATCTGTTATCAGCCATGTCAGGAGAGGAGAGGCCGACTGTAGGACAGGGGAATACAATCTATTACTATCTGTTATCAGCCATGTCAGGAGGGGAGAGGCCGACTGTAGGACAGGGGAATACAATCTATTACTATCTGGTATCAGCCATGTCAGGAGGGGAGAGGCCGACTGTAGGACAGGGGAATACAATCTATTACTATCTGTTATCAGCCATGTCAGGAGAGGAGAGGCCGACTGTAGGACAGGGGAATACAATCTATTACTATCTGTTATCAGCCATGTCAGGAGAGGAGAGGCCGACTGTAGGACAGGGGAATACAATCTATTACTATCTGTTATCAGCCATGTCAGGAGAGGAGAGGCCGACTGTAGGACAGGGGAATACAATCTATTACTATCTGTTATCAGCCATGTCAGGAGGGGAGAGGCCGACTGTAGGACAGGGGAATACAATCTATTACTATCTGTTATCAGCCATGTCAGGAGGGCCGACTGTAGGACAGGGGAATACAATCTATTACTATCTGTTATCAGCCATGTCAGGAGAGGCCGACTGTAAGACAGGAGAATACAATCTATTACTATCTGTTATCTGCCATGTCAGGAGAGGCCGACTGTAGGACAGGGGAATACAATCTATTACTATCTGTTATCAGCCATGTCAGGAGAGGCCGACTGTAGGACAGGAGAATACAATCTATTACTATCTGTTATCAGCCATATCAGGAGAGGAGAGGCCGACTGTAGGACAGGAGAATACAATCAATTACTATCTGTTATCAGCCATATCAGGAGAGGAGAGGCCGACTGTAGGACAGGGGAATACAATCTATTACTATCTGTTATGAGCCATGTCAGGAGAGGAGAGGCCGACTATAGAACAGGAGAATACAATCTATTACTATCTGTTATCAGCCATGTCAGGATGGGAGAGGCCGACTGAAGGACAGGAGAATACAATCTATTACTATCTGTTATCAGCCATGTCAGGAGAGGCCGACTGTAGGACAGGGGAATACAATCTATTACTATCTGTTATCAGCCATGTCAGGAGAGGCCGACTGTAGGACAGGGGAATACAATCTATTACTATCTGTTATCAGCCATGTCAGGAGAGGAGAGGCCGACTGTAGGACAGGAGAATACAATCTATTACTATCTGTTATCAGCCATGTCAGGAGAGGCCGACTGTAGGACAGGGGAATACAATCTATTACTATCTGTTATCAGCCATGTCAGGAGAGGAGAGGCCGACTGTAGGACAGGGGAATACAATCTATTACTATCTGTTATCAGCCATGTCAGGAGAGGCCGACTGTAGGACAGGGGAATACAATCTATTACTATCTGTTATCAGCCATGTCAGGAGAGGAGAGGCCGACTGTAGGACAGGAGAATACAATCTATTACTATCTGTTATCTGCCATGTCAGGAGAGGAGAGGCCGACTGTAGGACAGGAGAATACAATCTATTACTATCTGTTATCAGCCATGTCAGGAGAGGCCGACTGTAGGACAGGGGAATACAATCTATTACTATCTGTTATCAGCCATGTCAGGAGAGGAGAGGCCGACTGTAGGACAGGAGAATACAATCTATTACTATCTGTTATCAGCCATGTCAGGAGAGGAGAGGCCGACTGTAGGACAGGGGGATACAATCTATTACTATCTGTTATCAGCCATGTCAGGAGAGGCCGACTGTAGGACAGGAGAATACAATCTATTACTATCTGTTATCAGCCATGTCAGGAGAGGAGAGGCCGACTGTAGGACAGGGGAATACAATCTATAACTATATGTTATCAGCCACGTCAGGAGAGGAGTGGCCGACTGTAGGACAGGGGAATACAATCTATTACTATCTGTTATCAGCCATGTCAGGAGGGGAGAGGCCGACTGTAGGACAGGGGAATACAATCTATTACTATCTGTTATCTGCCATGTCAGGAGAGGAGAGGCCGACTGTAGGACAGGAGAATACAATCTATTACTATCTGTTATCAGCCATGTCAGGAGAGGCCGACTGTAGGACAGGGGAATACAATCTATTACTATCTGTTATCAGCCATGTCAGGAGAGGAGAGGCCGACTGTAGGACAGAAGAATACAATCTATTACTATCTGTTATCAGCCATGTCAGGAGAGGAGAGGCCGACTGTAGGACAGGGGAATACAATCTATTACTATCTGTTATCAGCCATGTCAGGAGAGGCCGACTGTAGGACAGGGGAATACAATCTATAACTATATGTTATCAGCCACGTCAGGAGAGGAGTGGCCGACTGTAGGACAGGGGAATACAATCTATTACTATCTGTTATCAGCCATGTCAGGAGGGGCCGACTGTAGGACAGGAGAATACAATCTATTACTATCTGTTATCAGCCATGTCAGGAGAGGCCGACTGTAGGACAGGGGAATACAATCTATTACTATCTGTTATCAGCCATGTCAGGAGAGGAGAGACCGACTGTAGGACAGGGGAATACAATCTATTACTATCTGTTATCAGCCACGTCAGGAGAGGAGTGGCCGACTGTAGGACAGGAGAATACAATCTATTACTATCTGTTATCAGCCATGACAGGAGGGGCAGACTGTAGGACAGGAGAATACAATCTATTACTATCTGTTATCAGCCATGTCAGGAGGGGAGAGGCCGACTGTAGGACAGGGGAATACAATCTATTACTATCTGTTATCAGCCATGTCAGGAGAGGAGAGGCCGACTGTAGGACAGGAGAATACAAGCTATTACTATCTGTTATCAGCCATGTCAGGAGAGGAGAGGCCGACTGTAGGACAGGGGAATACAATCTATTACTATCTGTTATCTGCCATGTCAGGAGAGGCCGACTGTAGGACAGGAGAATACAATCTATTGCTATCTGTTATCAGCCATGTCAGGAGGGGAGAGGCCGACTGTAGGACAGGGGAATACAATCTATTACTATCTGTTATCAGCCATGTCATGAGAGGCCGACTGTAGGACAGGAGAATACAATCTATTACTATCTGTTATCAGCCATGTCAGGAGAGGAGAGGCCGACTGTAGGACAGGAGAATACAATCTATTACTATCTGTTATCAGCCATGTCAGGAGGGGAGAGGCCGACTGTAGGACAGGGGAATACAATCTATTACTATCTGTTATCAGCCATGTCAGGAGAGGAGAGGCCAACTGTAGGACAGGGGAATACAATCTATTAATATCTGTTATCAGCCATGTCAGGAGGGGAGAGGCCGACTGTAGGACAGGGGAATACAATCTATTATTATCTGTTATCAGCCATATCAGGAGAGGAGAGGCCGACTGTAGGACAGGGGAATACAATCTATTACTCTCTGTTATCAGCCATGTCAGGAGAGGAGAGGCCGACTGTAGGACAGGAGAATACAATCTATTACTATCTGTTATCAGCCATGTCAGGAGAGGCCGACTGTAGGACAGGGGAATACAATCTATTACTATCTGTTATTAGCCATGTCAGGAGAGGAGAGGCCGACTGTAGGACAGGGGAATACAATCTATTACTATCTGTTATCAGTCATGTCAGGAGAGGAGAGGCCGACTGTAGGACAGGGGAAAACAATCTATTACTATCTGTTATCAGCCACGTCAGGAGAGGAGTGGCCGACTGTAGGACAGGAGAATACAATCTATTACTATCTGTTATCTGCCATGTCAGGAGATGAGAGGCCGACTGTAGGACAGGAGAATACAATCTATTACTATCTGTTATCAGCAATGTCAGGAGAGTCCGACTGTAGGACAGGGGAATACAATCTATTACTATCTGTTATCAGCCATGTCAGGAGAGGCCGACTGTAGGACAGGGGAATACAATCTATTACTATCTGTTATCAGCCATGTCAGGAGAGGCCGACTGTAGGACAGGGGAATACAATCTATTACTATCTGTTATGAGCCATGTCAGGAGAGGAGAGGCCGACTGTAGGACAGGGGATTACAATCTATTACTATCTGTTATCAGCCATGTCAGGAGAGGCCGACTGTAGGACAGGAGAATACAATCTATTACTATCTGTTATCAGCCATGTCAGGAGGGGAGAGGCCGACTGTAGGACAGGGGAATACAATCTATTACTATCTGTTATCAGCCATGTCAGGAGAGGAGAGGCCAACTGTAGGACAGGGGAATACAATCTATTAATATCTGTTATCAGCCATGTCAGGAGGGGAGAGGCCGACTGTAGGACAGGGGAATACAATCTATTACTATCTGTTATCAGCCATGTCATGAGAGGCCGACTGTAGGACAGGAGAATACAATCTATTACTATCTGTTATCAGCCATGTCAGGAGAGGCCGACTGTAGGACGGGAATACAATCTATTACTATCTGTTATCAGCCATGTCAGGAGGGGAGAGGCCGACTGTAGGACAGGGGAATACAATCTATTACTATCTGTTATCAGCCATGTCAGGAGAGGAGAGGCCGACTGTAGGACAGTGGAATACAATCTATTACTATCTGTTATCAGCCATGTCAGGAGAGGAGAGGCCGACTGTAGGACAGGGGAATACAATCTATTACTATCTGTTATCAGCCATGTCAGGAGGGGAGAGGCCGACTGTAGGACAGGGGAATACAATCTATTACTATCTGTTATCAGCCATGTCAGGAGGGCCGACTGTAGGACAGGGGAATACAATCTATTACTATCTGTTATCAGCCATGTCAGGAGAGGCCGACTGTAAGACAGGAGAATACAATCTATTACTATCTGTTATCTGCCATGTCAGGAGAGGCCGACTGTAGGACAGGGGAATACAATCTATTACTATCTGTTATCAGCCATGTCAGGAGAGGCCGACTGTAGGACAGGGGAATACAATCTATTACTATCTGTTATCAGCCATGTCAGGAGAGGCCGACTGTAGGACAGGGGAATACAATCTATTACTATCTGTTATCAGCCATGTCAGGAGAGGCCGACTGTAGGACAGGAGAATACAATCAATTACTATCTGTTATCAGCCATATCAGGAGAGGAGAGGCCGACTGTAGGACAGGGGAATACAATCTATTACTATCTGTTATCAGCCATGTCAGGAGAGGAGAGGCCGACTATAGAACAGGAGAATACAATCTATTACTATCTGTTATCAGCCATGTCAGGATGGGAGAGGCCGACTGAAGGACAGGAGAATACAATCTATTACTATCTGTTATCAGCCATGTCAGGAGAGGCCGACTGTAGGACAGGGGAATACAATCTATTACTATCAGTTATCAACCATGTCAGGAGAGGCCGACTGTAGGACAGGGGAATACAATCTATTACTATCTGTTATCAGCCATGTCAGGAGAGGAGAGGCCGACTGTAGGACAGGAGAATACAATCTATTACTATCTGTTATCAGCCATGTCAGGAGAGGCCGACTGTAGGACAGGGGAATACAATCTATTACTATCTGTTATCAGCCATGTCAGGAGAGGAGAGGCCGACTGTAGGACAGGGGAATACAATCTATTACTATCTGTTATCAGCCATGTCAGGAGAGGCCGACTGTAGGACAGGGGAATACAATCTATTACTATCTGTTATCAGCCATGTCAGGAGAGGCCGACTGTAGGACAGGGGAATACAATCTATTACTATCTGTTATCAGCCATGTCAGGAGAGGAGAGGCCGACTGTAGGACAGGAGAATACAATCTATTATTATCTGTTATCTGCCATGTCAGGAGAGGAGAGGCCGACTGTAGGACAGGAGAATACAATCTATTACTATCTGTTATCAGCCATGTCAGGAGAGGCCGACTGTAGGACAGGGGAATACAATCTATTACTATCTGTTATCAGCCATGTCAGGAGAGGAGAGGCCGACTGTAGGACAGGAGAATACAATCTATTACTATCTGTTATCAGCCATGTCAGGAGAGGAGAGGCCGACTGTAGGACAGGGGGATACAATCTATTACTATCTGTTATCAGCCATGTCAGGAGAGGCCGACTGTAGGACAGGAGAATACAATCTATTACTATCTGTTATCAGCCATGTCAGGAGAGGAGAGGCCGACTGTAGGACAGGGGAATACAATTTATAACTATATGTTATCAGCCACGTCAGGAGAGGAGTGGCCGACTGTAGGACAGGGGAATACAATCTATTACTATCTGTTATCAGCCATGTCAGGAGGGGAGAGGCCGACTGTAGGACAGGGGAATACAATCTATTACTATCTGTTATCAGCCATGTCAGGAGAGGAGAGGCCGACTGTAGGACAGTGGAATACAATCTATTACTATCTGTTATCAGCCATGTCAGGAGAGGAGAGGCCGACTGTAGGACAGGGGAATACAATCTATTACTATCTGTTATCAGCCATGTCAGGAGGGGAGAGGCCGACTGTAGGACAGGGGAATACAATCTATTACTATCTGTTATCAGCCATGTCAGGAGGGCCGACTGTAGGACAGGGGAATACAATCTATTACTATCTGTTATCAGCCATGTCAGGAGAGGCCGACTGTAAGACAGGAGAATACAATCTATTACTATCTGTTATCTGCCATGTCAGGAGAGGCCGACTGTAGGACAGGGGAATACAATCTATTACTATCTGTTATCAGCCATGTCAGGAGAGGCCGACTGTAGGACAGGGGAATACAATCTATTACTATCTGTTATCAGCCATGTCAGGAGAGGCCGACTGTAGGACAGGGGAATACAATCTATTACTATCTGTTATCAGCCATGTCAGGAGAGGCCGACTGTAGGACAGGAGAATACAATCAATTACTATCTGTTATCAGCCATATCAGGAGAGGAGAGGCCGACTGTAGGACAGGGGAATACAATCTATTACTATCTGTTATCAGCCATGTCAGGAGAGGAGAGGCCGACTATAGAACAGGAGAATACAATCTATTACTATCTGTTATCAGCCATGTCAGGATGGGAGAGGCCGACTGAAGGACAGGAGAATACAATCTATTACTATCTGTTATCAGCCATGTCAGGAGAGGCCGACTGTAGGACAGGGGAATACAATCTATTACTATCAGTTATCAGCCATGTCAGGAGAGGCCGACTGTAGGACAGGGGAATACAATCTATTACTATCTGTTATCAGCCATGTCAGGAGAGGAGAGGCCGACTGTAGGACAGGAGAATACAATCTATTACTATCTGTTATCAGCCATGTCAGGAGAGGCCGACTGTAGGACAGGGGAATACAATCTATTACTATCTGTTATCAGCCATGTCAGGAGAGGAGAGGCCGACTGTAGGACAGGGGAATACAATCTATTACTATCTGTTATCAGCCATGTCAGGAGAGGCCGACTGTAGGACAGGGGAATACAATCTATTACTATCTGTTATCAGCCATGTCAGGAGAGGCCGACTGTAGGACAGGGGAATACAATCTATTACTATCTGTTATCAGCCATGTCAGGAGAGGAGAGGCCGACTGTAGGACAGGAGAATACAATCTATTACTATCTGTTATCTGCCATGTCAGGAGAGGAGAGGCCGACTGTAGGACAGGAGAATACAATCTATTACTATCTGTTATCAGCCATGTCAGGAGAGGCCGACTGTAGGACAGGGGAATACAATCTATTACTATCTGTTATCAGCCATGTCAGGAGAGGAGAGGCCGACTGTAGGACAGGAGAATACAATCTATTACTATCTGTTATCAGCCATGTCAGGAGAGGAGAGGCCGACTGTAGGACAGGGGGATACAATCTATTACTATCTGTTATCAGCCATGTCAGGAGAGGCCGACTGTAGGACAGGAGAATACAATCTATTACTATCTGTTATCAGCCATGTCAGGAGAGGAGAGGCCGACTGTAGGACAGGGGAATACAATTTATAACTATATGTTATCAGCCACGTCAGGAGAGGAGTGGCCGACTGTAGGACAGGGGAATACAATCTATTACTATCTGTTATCAGCCATGTCAGGAGGGGAGAGGCCGACTGTAGGACAGGGGAATACAATCTATTACTATCTGTTATCTGCCATGTCAGGAGAGGAGAGGCCGACTGTAGGACAGGAGAATACAATCTATTACTATCTGTTATCAGCCATGTCAGGAGAGGCCGACTGTAGGACAGGGGAATACAATCTATTACTATCTGTTATCAGCCATGTCAGGAGAGGAGAGGACGACTGTAGGACAGAAGAATACAATCTATTACTATCTGTTATCAGCCATGTCAGGAGAGGAGAGGCCGACTGTAGGACAGGGGAATACAATCTATTACTATCTGTTATCAGCCATGTCAGGAGAGGCCGACTGTAGGACAGGGGAATACAATCTATAACTATATGTTATCAGCCACGTCAGGAGAGGAGTGGCCGACTGTAGGACAGGGGAATACAATCTATTACTATCTGTTATCAGCCATGTCAGGAGGGGCCGACTGTAGGACAGGAGAATACAATCTATTACTATCTGTTATCAGCCATGTCAGGAGAGGCCGACTGTAGGACAGGGGAATACAATCTATTACTATCTGTTATCAGCCATGTCAGGAGAGGAGAGACCGACTGTAGGACAGGGGAATACAATCTATTACTATCTGTTATCAGCCACGTCAGGAGAGGAGTGGCCGACTGTAGGACAGGAGAATACAATCTATTACTATCTGTTATCAGCCATGACAGGAGGGGCAGACTGTAGGACAGGAGAATACAATCTATTACTATCTGTTATCAGCCATGTCAGGAGGGGAGAGGCCGACTGTAGGACAGGGGAATACAATCTATTACTATCTGTTATCAGCCATGTCAGGAGAGGAGAGGCCGACTGTAGGACAGGAGAATACAAGCTATTACTATCTGTTATCAGCCATGTCAGGAGAGGAGAGGCCGACTGTAGGACAGGGGAATACAATCTATTACTATCTGTTATCAGCCATGTCAGGAGAGGCCGACTGTAGGACAGGAGAATACAATCTATTACTATCTGTTATCAGCCATGTCAGGAGAGGCCGACTGTAGGACGGGAATACAATCTATTACTATCTGTTATCAGCCATGTCAGGAGGGGAGAGGCCGACTGTAGGACAGGGGAATACAATCTATTACTATCTGTTATCAGCCATGTCAGGAGAGGAGAGGCCGACTGTAGGACAGGAGAATACAATCTATTACTATCTGTTATCAGCCATGTCAGGAGGGGAGAGGCCGACTGTAGGACAGGGGAATACAATCTATTACTATCTGTTATCAGCCATGTCAGGAGAGGAGAGGCCAACTGTAGGACAGGGGAATACAATCTATTAATATCTGTTATCAGCCATGTCAGGAGGGGAGAGGCCGACTGTAGGACAGGGGAATACAATCTATTATTATCTGTTATCAGCCATATCAGGAGAGGAGAGGCCGACTGTAGGACAGGGGAATACAATCTATTACTCTCTGTTATCAGCCATGTCAGGAGAGGAGAGGCCGACTGTAGGACAGGAGAATACAATCTATTACTATCTGTTATCAGCCATGTCAGGAGAGGCCGACTGTAGGACAGGGGAATACAATCTATTACTATCTATTATCAGCCATGTCAGGAGAGGAGAGGCGGACTGTAGGACAGGAGAATACAATCTATTACTATCTGTTATCAGCCATGTCAGGAGAGGAGAGGCCGACTGTAGGACAGGGGAATACAATCTATTACTATCTGTTATCAGCCATGTCAGGAGGGGAGAGGCCGACTGTAGGACAGGGGAATACAATCTATTACTATCTGGTATCAGCCATGTCAGGAGGGGAGAGGCCGACTGTAGGACAGGGGAATACAATCTATTACTATCTGTTATCAGCCATGTCAGGAGAGGAGAGGCCGACTGTAGGACAGGGGAATACAATCTATTACTATCTGTTATCAGCCATGTCAGGAGAGGAGAGGCCGACTGTAGGACAGGGGAATACAATCTATTACTATCTGTTATCAGCCATGTCAGGAGAGGAGAGGCCGACTGTAGGACAGGGGAATACAATCTATTACTATCTGTTATCAGCCATGTCAGGAGGGGAGAGGCCGACTGTAGGACAGGGGAATACAATCTATTACTATCTGTTATCAGCCATGTCAGGAGGGCCGACTGTAGGACAGGGGAATACAATCTATTACTATCTGTTATCAGCCATGTCAGGAGAGGCCGACTGTAAGACAGGAGAATACAATCTATTACTATCTGTTATCTGCCATGTCAGGAGAGGCCGACTGTAGGACAGGGGAATACAATCTATTACTATCTGTTATCAGCCATGTCAGGAGAGGCCGACTGTAGGACAGGAGAATACAATCTATTACTATCTGTTATCAGCCATATCAGGAGAGGAGAGGCCGACTGTAGGACAGGAGAATACAATCAATTACTATCTGTTATCAGCCATATCAGGAGAGGAGAGGCCGACTGTAGGACAGGGGAATACAATCTATTACTATCTGTTATGAGCCATGTCAGGAGAGGAGAGGCCGACTATAGAACAGGAGAATACAATCTATTACTATCTGTTATCAGCCATGTCAGGATGGGAGAGGCCGACTGAAGGACAGGAGAATACAATCTATTACTATCTGTTATCAGCCATGTCAGGAGAGGCCGACTGTAGGACAGGGGAATACAATCTATTACTATCTGTTATCAGCCATGTCAGGAGAGGCCGACTGTAGGACAGGGGAATACAATCTATTACTATCTGTTATCAGCCATGTCAGGAGAGGAGAGGCCGACTGTAGGACAGGAGAATACAATCTATTACTATCTGTTATCAGCCATGTCAGGAGAGGCCGACTGTAGGACAGGGGAATACAATCTATTACTATCTGTTATCAGCCATGTCAGGAGAGGAGAGGCCGACTGTAGGACAGGGGAATACAATCTATTACTATCTGTTATCAGCCATGTCAGGAGAGGCCGACTGTAGGACAGGGGAATACAATCTATTACTATCTGTTATCAGCCATGTCAGGAGAGGAGAGGCCGACTGTAGGACAGGAGAATACAATCTATTACTATCTGTTATCTGCCATGTCAGGAGAGGAGAGGCCGACTGTAGGACAGGAGAATACAATCTATTACTATCTGTTATCAGCCATGTCAGGAGAGGCCGACTGTAGGACAGGGGAATACAATCTATTACTATCTGTTATCAGCCATGTCAGGAGAGGAGAGGCCGACTGTAGGACAGGAGAATACAATCTATTACTATCTGTTATCAGCCATGTCAGGAGAGGAGAGGCCGACTGTAGGACAGGGGGATACAATCTATTACTATCTGTTATCAGCCATGTCAGGAGAGGCCGACTGTAGGACAGGAGAATACAATCTATTACTATCTGTTATCAGCCATGTCAGGAGAGGAGAGGCCGACTGTAGGACAGGGGAATACAATCTATAACTATATGTTATCAGCCACGTCAGGAGAGGAGTGGCCGACTGTAGGACAGGGGAATACAATCTATTACTATCTGTTATCAGCCATGTCAGGAGGGGAGAGGCCGACTGTAGGACAGGGGAATACAATCTATTACTATCTGTTATCTGCCATGTCAGGAGAGGAGAGGCCGACTGTAGGACAGGAGAATACAATCTATTACTATCTGTTATCAGCCATGTCAGGAGAGGCCGACTGTAGGACAGGGGAATACAATCTATTACTATCTGTTATCAGCCATGTCAGGAGAGGAGAGGCCGACTGTAGGACAGAAGAATACAATCTATTACTATCTGTTATCAGCCATGTCAGGAGAGGAGAGGCCGACTGTAGGACAGGGGAATACAATCTATTACTATCTGTTATCAGCCATGTCAGGAGAGGCCGACTGTAGGACAGGGGAATACAATCTATAACTATATGTTATCAGCCACGTCAGGAGAGGAGTGGCCGACTGTAGGACAGGGGAATACAATCTATTACTATCTGTTATCAGCCATGTCAGGAGGGGCCGACTGTAGGACAGGAGAATACAATCTATTACTATCTGTTATCAGCCATGTCAGGAGAGGAGAGACCGACTGTAGGACAGGGGAATACAATCTATTACTATCTGTTATCAGCCACGTCAGGAGAGGAGTGGCCGACTGTAGGACAGGAGAATACAATCTATTACTATCTGTTATCAGCCATGACAGGAGGGGCAGACTGTAGGACAGGAGAATACAATCTATTACTATCTGTTATCAGCCATGTCAGGAGGGGAGAGGCCGACTGTAGGACAGGGGAATACAATCTATTACTATCTGTTATCAGCCATGTCAGGAGAGGAGAGGCCGACTGTAGGACAGGAGAATACAAGCTATTACTATCTGTTATCAGCCATGTCAGGAGAGGAGAGGCCGACTGTAGGACAGGGGAATACAATCTATTACTATCTGTTATCTGCCATGTCAGGAGAGGCCGACTGTAGGACAGGAGAATACAATCTATTGCTATCTGTTATCAGCCATGTCAGGAGGGGAGAGGCCGACTGTAGGACAGGGGAATACAATCTATTACTATCTGTTATCAGCCATGTCATGAGAGGCCGACTGTAGGACAGGAGAATACAATCTATTACTATCTGTTATCAGCCATGTCAGGAGAGGAGAGGCCGACTGTAGGACAGGAGAATACAATCTATTACTATCTGTTATCAGCCATGTCAGGAGGGGAGAGGCCGACTGTAGGACAGGGGAATACAATCTATTACTATCTGTTATCAGCCATGTCAGGAGAGGAGAGGCCAACTGTAGGACAGGGGAATACAATCTATTAATATCTGTTATCAGCCATGTCAGGAGGGGAGAGGCCGACTGTAGGACAGGGGAATACAATCTATTATTATCTGTTATCAGCCATATCAGGAGAGGAGAGGCCGACTGTAGGACAGGGGAATACAATCTATTACTCTCTGTTATCAGCCATGTCAGGAGAGGAGAGGCCGACTGTAGGACAGGAGAATACAATCTATTACTATCTGTTATCAGCCATGTCAGGAGAGGCCGACTGTAGGACAGGGGAATACAATCTATTACTATCTGTTATTAGCCATGTCAGGAGAGGAGAGGCCGACTGTAGGACAGGGGAATACAATCTATTACTATCTGTTATCAGTCATGTCAGGAGAGGAGAGGCCGACTGTAGGACAGGGGAAAACAATCTATTACTATCTGTTATCAGCCACGTCAGGAGAGGAGTGGCCGACTGTAGGACAGGAGAATACAATCTATTACTATCTGTTATCTGCCATGTCAGGAGATGAGAGGCCGACTGTAGGACAGGAGAATACAATCTATTACTATCTGTTATCAGCAATGTCAGGAGAGTCCGACTGTAGGACAGGGGAATACAATCTATTACTATCTGTTATCAGCCATGTCAGGAGAGGCCGACTGTAGGACAGGGGAATACAATCTATTACTATCTGTTATCAGCCATGTCAGGAGAGGCCGACTGTAGGACAGGGGAATACAATCTATTACTATCTGTTATGAGCCATGTCAGGAGAGGAGAGGCCGACTGTAGGACAGGGGATTACAATCTATTACTATCTGTTATCAGCCATGTCAGGAGAGGCCGACTGTAGGACAGGAGAATACAATCTATTACTATCTGTTATCAGCCATGTCAGGAGGGGAGAGGCCGACTGTAGGACAGGGGAATACAATCTATTACTATCTGTTATCAGCCATGTCAGGAGAGGAGAGGCCAACTGTAGGACAGGGGAATACAATCTATTAATATCTGTTATCAGCCATGTCAGGAGGGGAGAGGCCGACTGTAGGACAGGGGAATACAATCTATTACTATCTGTTATCAGCCATGTCATGAGAGGCCGACTGTAGGACAGGAGAATACAATCTATTACTATCTGTTATCAGCCATGTCAGGAGAGGCCGACTGTAGGACGGGAATACAATCTATTACTATCTGTTATCAGCCATGTCAGGAGGGGAGAGGCCGACTGTAGGACAGGGGAATACAATCTATTACTATCTGTTATCAGCCATGTCAGGAGAGGAGAGGCCGACTGTAGGACAGTGGAATACAATCTATTACTATCTGTTATCAGCCATGTCAGGAGAGGAGAGGCCGACTGTAGGACAGGGGAATACAATCTATTACTATCTGTTATCAGCCATGTCAGGAGGGGAGAGGCCGACTGTAGGACAGGGGAATACAATCTATTACTATCTGTTATCAGCCATGTCAGGAGGGCCGACTGTAGGACAGGGGAATACAATCTATTACTATCTGTTATCAGCCATGTCAGGAGAGGCCGACTGTAAGACAGGAGAATACAATCTATTACTATCTGTTATCTGCCATGTCAGGAGAGGCCGACTGTAGGACAGGGGAATACAATCTATTACTATCTGTTATCAGCCATGTCAGGAGAGGCCGACTGTAGGACAGGGGAATACAATCTATTACTATCTGTTATCAGCCATGTCAGGAGAGGCCGACTGTAGGACAGGGGAATACAATCTATTACTATCTGTTATCAGCCATGTCAGGAGAGGCCGACTGTAGGACAGGAGAATACAATCAATTACTATCTGTTATCAGCCATATCAGGAGAGGAGAGGCCGACTGTAGGACAGGGGAATACAATCTATTACTATCTGTTATCAGCCATGTCAGGAGAGGAGAGGCCGACTATAGAACAGGAGAATACAATCTATTACTATCTGTTATCAGCCATGTCAGGATGGGAGAGGCCGACTGAAGGACAGGAGAATACAATCTATTACTATCTGTTATCAGCCATGTCAGGAGAGGCCGACTGTAGGACAGGGGAATACAATCTATTACTATCAGTTATCAGCCATGTCAGGAGAGGCCGACTGTAGGACAGGGGAATACAATCTATTACTATCTGTTATCAGCCATGTCAGGAGAGGAGAGGCCGACTGTAGGACAGGAGAATACAATCTATTACTATCTGTTATCAGCCATGTCAGGAGAGGCCGACTGTAGGACAGGGGAATACAATCTATTACTATCTGTTATCAGCCATGTCAGGAGAGGAGAGGCCGACTGTAGGACAGGGGAATACAATCTATTACTATCTGTTATCAGCCATGTCAGGAGAGGCCGACTGTAGGACAGGGGAATACAATCTATTACTATCTGTTATCAGCCATGTCAGAAGAGGCCGACTGTAGGACAGGGGAATACAATCTATTACTATCTGTTATCAGCCATGTCAGGAGAGGAGAGGCCGACTGTAGGACAGGAGAATACAATCTATTATTATCTGTTATCTGCCATGTCAGGAGAGGAGAGGCCGACTGTAGGACAGGAGAATACAATCTATTACTATCTGTTATCAGCCATGTCAGGAGAGGCCGACTGTAGGACAGGGGAATACAATCTATTACTATCTGTTATCAGCCATGTCAGGAGAGGAGAGGCCGACTGTAGGACAGGAGAATACAATCTATTACTATCTGTTATCAGCCATGTCAGGAGAGGAGAGGCCGACTGTAGGACAGGGGGATACAATCTATTACTATCTGTTATCAGCCATGTCAGGAGAGGCCGACTGTAGGACAGGAGAATACAATCTATTACTATCTGTTATCAGCCATGTCAGGAGAGGAGAGGCCGACTGTAGGACAGGGGAATACAATTTATAACTATATGTTATCAGCCACGTCAGGAGAGGAGTGGCCGACTGTAGGACAGGGGAATACAATCTATTACTATCTGTTATCAGCCATGTCAGGAGGGGAGAGGCCGACTGTAGGACAGGGGAATACAATCTATTACTATCTGTTATCTGCCATGTCAGGAGAGGAGAGGCCGACTGTAGGACAGGAGAATACAATCTATTACTATCTGTTATCAGCCATGTCAGGAGAGGAGAGGCCGACTGTAGGACAGGTGAATACAATCTATTACTATCTGTTATCAGCCATGTCAGGAGAGGCCGACTGTAGGACAGGGGAATACAATCTATTACTATCTGTTATCTGCCACGTCAGGAGAGGAGTGGCCGACTGTAGGACAGGGGAATACAATCTATTACTATCTGTTATCAGCCATGTCAGGAGGGGCCGACTGTAGGACAGGAGAATACAATCTATTACTATCTGTTATCAGCCATGTCAGGAGAGGCCGACTGTAGGACAGGGGAATACAATCTATTACTATCTGTTATCAGCCATGTCAGGAGAGGAGAGACCGACTGTAGGACAGGGGAATACAATCTATTACTATCTGTTATCAGCCACGTCAGGAGAGGAGTGGCCGACTGTAGGACAGGAGAATACAATCTATTACTATCTGTTATCAGCCATGACAGGAGGGGCAGACTGTAGGACAGGAGAATACAATCTATTACTATCTGTTATCAGCCATGTCAGGAGGGGAGAGGCCGACTGTAGGACAGGGGAATACAATCTATTACTATCTGTTATCAGCCATGTCAGGAGAGGAGAGGCCGACTGTAGGACAGGAGAATACAAGCTATTACTATCTGTTATCAGCCATGTCAGGAGAGGAGAGGCCGACTGTAGGACAGGGGAATACAATCTATTACTATCTGTTATCAGCCATGTCAGGAGAGGCCGACTGTAGGACAGGAGAATACAATCTATTACTATCTGTTATCAGCCATGTCAGGAGAGGCCGACTGTAGGACGGGAATACAATCTATTACTATCTGTTATCAGCCATGTCAGGAGGGGAGAGGCCGACTGTAGGACAGGGGAATACAATCTATTACTATCTGTTATCAGCCATGTCAGGAGAGGAGAGGCCGACTGTAGGACAGGAGAATACAATCTATTACTATCTGTTATCAGCCATGTCAGGAGAGGCCGACTGTAGGACAGGGGAATACAATCTATTACTATCTGTTATTAGCCATGTCAGGAGAGGAGAGGCCGACTGTAGGACAGGGGAATACAATCTATTACTATCTGTTATCAGTCATGTCAGGAGAGGAGAGGCCGACTGTAGGACAGGGGAAAACAATCTATTACTATCTGTTATCAGCCACGTCAGGAGAGGAGTGGCCGACTGTAGGACAGGAGAATACAATCTATTACTATCTGTTATCTGCCATGTCAGGAGATGAGAGGCCGACTGTAGGACAGGAGAATACAATCTATTACTATCTGTTATCAGCAATGTCAGGAGAGTCCGACTGTAGGACAGGGGAATACAATCTATTACTATCTGTTATCAGCCATGTCAGGAGAGGCCGACTGTAGGACAGGGGAATACAATCTATTACTATCTGTTATCAGCCATGTCAGGAGAGGCCGACTGTAGGACAGGGGAATACAATCTATTACTATCTGTTATGAGCCATGTCAGGAGAGGAGAGGCCGACTGTAGGACAGGGGATTACAATCTATTACTATCTGTTATCAGCCATGTCAGGAGAGGCCGACTGTAGGACAGGAGAATACAATCTATTACTATCTGTTATCAGCCATGTCAGGAGGGGAGAGGCCGACTGTAGGACAGGGGAATACAATCTATTACTATCTGTTATCAGCCATGTCAGGAGAGGAGAGGCCAACTGTAGGACAGGGGAATACAATCTATTAATATCTGTTATCAGCCATGTCAGGAGGGGAGAGGCCGACTGTAGGACAGGGGAATACAATCTATTACTATCTGTTATCAGCCATGTCATGAGAGGCCGACTGTAGGACAGGAGAATACAATCTATTACTATCTGTTATCAGCCATGTCAGGAGAGGCCGACTGTAGGACGGGAATACAATCTATTACTATCTGTTATCAGCCATGTCAGGAGGGGAGAGGCCGACTGTAGGACAGGGGAATACAATCTATTACTATCTGTTATCAGCCATGTCAGGAGAGGAGAGGCCGACTGTAGGACAGTGGAATACAATCTATTACTATCTGTTATCAGCCATGTCAGGAGAGGAGAGGCCGACTGTAGGACAGGGGAATACAATCTATTACTATCTGTTATCAGCCATGTCAGGAGGGGAGAGGCCGACTGTAGGACAGGGGAATACAATCTATTACTATCTGTTATCAGCCATGTCAGGAGGGCCGACTGTAGGACAGGGGAATACAATCTATTACTATCTGTTATCAGCCATGTCAGGAGAGGCCGACTGTAAGACAGGAGAATACAATCTATTACTATCTGTTATCTGCCATGTCAGGAGAGGCCGACTGTAGGACAGGGGAATACAATCTATTACTATCTGTTATCAGCCATGTCAGGAGAGGCCGACTGTAGGACAGGGGAATACAATCTATTACTATCTGTTATCAGCCATGTCAGGAGAGGCCGACTGTAGGACAGGGGAATACAATCTATTACTATCTGTTATCAGCCATGTCAGGAGAGGCCGACTGTAGGACAGGAGAATACAATCAATTACTATCTGTTATCAGCCATATCAGGAGAGGAGAGGCCGACTGTAGGACAGGGGAATACAATCTATTACTATCTGTTATCAGCCATGTCAGGAGAGGAGAGGCCGACTATAGAACAGGAGAATACAATCTATTACTATCTGTTATCAGCCATGTCAGGATGGGAGAGGCCGACTGAAGGACAGGAGAATACAATCTATTACTATCTGTTATCAGCCATGTCAGGAGAGGCCGACTGTAGGACAGGGGAATACAATCTATTACTATCAGTTATCAGCCATGTCAGGAGAGGCCGACTGTAGGACAGGGGAATACAATCTATTACTATCTGTTATCAGCCATGTCAGGAGAGGAGAGGCCGACTGTAGGACAGGAGAATACAATCTATTACTATCTGTTATCAGCCATGTCAGGAGAGGCCGACTGTAGGACAGGGGAATACAATCTATTACTATCTGTTATCAGCCATGTCAGGAGAGGAGAGGCCGACTGTAGGACAGGGGAATACAATCTATTACTATCTGTTATCAGCCATGTCAGGAGAGGCCGACTGTAGGACAGGGGAATACAATCTATTACTATCTGTTATCAGCCATGTCAGAAGAGGCCGACTGTAGGACAGGGGAATACAATCTATTACTATCTGTTATCAGCCATGTCAGGAGAGGAGAGGCCGACTGTAGGACAGGAGAATACAATCTATTATTATCTGTTATCTGCCATGTCAGGAGAGGAGAGGCCGACTGTAGGACAGGAGAATACAATCTATTACTATCTGTTATCAGCCATGTCAGGAGAGGCCGACTGTAGGACAGGGGAATACAATCTATTACTATCTGTTATCAGCCATGTCAGGAGAGGAGAGGCCGACTGTAGGACAGGAGAATACAATCTATTACTATCTGTTATCAGCCATGTCAGGAGAGGAGAGGCCGACTGTAGGACAGGGGGATACAATCTATTACTATCTGTTATCAGCCATGTCAGGAGAGGCCGACTGTAGGACAGGAGAATACAATCTATTACTATCTGTTATCAGCCATGTCAGGAGAGGAGAGGCCGACTGTAGGACAGGGGAATACAATTTATAACTATATGTTATCAGCCACGTCAGGAGAGGAGTGGCCGACTGTAGGACAGGGGAATACAATCTATTACTATCTGTTATCAGCCATGTCAGGAGGGGAGAGGCCGACTGTAGGACAGGGGAATACAATCTATTACTATCTGTTATCTGCCATGTCAGGAGAGGAGAGGCCGACTGTAGGACAGGAGAATACAATCTATTACTATCTGTTATCAGCCATGTCAGGAGAGGAGAGGCCGACTGTAGGACAGGGGAATACAATCTATTACTATCTGTTATCAGCCATGTCAGGAGAGGCCGACTGTAGGACAGGGGAATACAATCTATTACTATCTGTTATCTGCCACGTCAGGAGAGGAGTGGCCGACTGTAGGACAGGGGAATACAATCTATTACTATCTGTTATCAGCCATGTCAGGAGGGGCCGACTGTAGGACAGGAGAATACAATCTATTACTATCTGTTATCAGCCATGTCAGGAGAGGCCGACTGTAGGACAGGGGAATACAATCTATTACTATCTGTTATCAGCCATGTCAGGAGAGGAGAGACCGACTGTAGGACAGGGGAATACAATCTATTACTATCTGTTATCAGCCACGTCAGGAGAGGAGTGGCCGACTGTAGGACAGGAGAATACAATCTATTACTATCTGTTATCAGCCATGACAGGAGGGGCAGACTGTAGGACAGGAGAATACAATCTATTACTATCTGTTATCAGCCATGTCAGGAGGGGAGAGGCCGACTGTAGGACAGGGGAATACAATCTATTACTATCTGTTATCAGCCATGTCAGGAGAGGAGAGGCCGACTGTAGGACAGGAGAATACAAGCTATTACTATCTGTTATCAGCCATGTCAGGAGAGGAGAGGCCGACTGTAGGACAGGGGAATACAATCTATTACTATCTGTTATCAGCCATGTCAGGAGAGGCCGACTGTAGGACAGGAGAATACAATCTATTACTATCTGTTATCAGCCATGTCAGGAGAGGCCGACTGTAGGACGGGAATACAATCTATTACTATCTGTTATCAGCCATGTCAGGAGGGGAGAGGCCGACTGTAGGACAGGGGAATACAATCTATTACTATCTGTTATCAGCCATGTCAGGAGAGGAGAGGCCGACTGTAGGACAGGAGAATACAATCTATTACTATCTGTTATCAACCATGTCAGGAGGGGAGAGGCCGACTGTAGGACAGGGGAATACAATCTATTACTATCTGTTATCAGCCATGTCAGGAGAGGAGAGGCCAACTGTAGGACAGGGGAATACAATCTATTAATATCTGTTATCAGCCATGTCAGGAGGGGAGAGGCCGACTGTAGGACAGGGGAATACAATCTATTATTATCTGTTATCAGCCATATCAGGAGAGGAGAGGCCGACTGTAGGACAGGGGAATACAATCTATTACTCTCTGTTATCAGCCATGTCAGGAGAGGAGAGGCCGACTGTAGGACAGGAGAATACAATCTATTACTATCTGTTATCAGCCATGTCAGGAGAGGCCGACTGTAGGACAGGGGAATACAATCTATTACTATCTGTTATTAGCCATGTCAGGAGAGGAGAGGCCCACTGTAGGACAGGGGAATACAATCTATTACTATCTGTTATCAGTCATGTCAGGAGAGGAGAGGCCGACTGTAGGACAGGGGAAAACAATCTATTACTATCTGTTATCAGCCACGTCAGGAGAGGAGTGGCCGACTGTAGGACAGGAGAATACAATCTATTACTATCTGTTATCTGCCATGTCAGGAGAGGAGAGGCCGACTGTAGGACAGGAGAATACAATCTATTACTATCTGTTATCAGCAATGTCAGGAGAGGCCGACTGTAGGACAGGGGAATACAATCTATTACTATCTGTTATCAGCCATGTCAGGAGAGGCCGACTGTAGGACAGGGGAATACAATCTATTACTATCTGTTATCAGCCATGTCAGGAGAGGCCGACTGTAGGACAGGGGAATACAATCTATTACTATCTGTTATGAGCCATGTCAGGAGAGGAGAGGCCGACTGTAGGACAGGGGATTACAATCTATTACTATCTGTTATCAGCCATGTCAGGAGAGGCCGACTGTAGGACAGGAGAATACAATCTATTACTATCTGTTATCAGCCATGTCAGGAGGGGAGAGGCCGACTGTAGGACAGGGGAATACAATCTATTACTATCTGTTATCAGCCATGTCAGGAGAGGAGAGGCCAACTGTAGGACAGGGGAATACAATCTATTATTATCTGTTATCAGCCATGTCAGGAGGGGAGAGGCCGACTGTAGGACAGGGGAATACAATCTATTACTATCTGTTATCAGCCATGTCAGGAGAGGCCGACTGTAGGACGGGAATACAATCTATTACTATCTGTTATCAGCCATGTCAGGAGGGGAGAGGCCGACTGTAGGACAGGGGAATACAATCTATTACTATCTGTTATCAGCCATGTCAGGAGAGGAGAGGCCGACTGTAGGACAGGAGAATACAAGCTATTACTATCTGTTATCAGCCATGTCAGGAGAGGAGAGGCCGACTGTAGGACAGGGGAATACAATCTATTACTATCTGTTATCAGCCATGTCAGGAGAGGAGAGGCCGACTGTAGGACAGGGGAATACAATCTATTACTCTCTGTTATCAGCCATGTCAGGAGAGGAGAGGCCGACTGTAGGACAGGAGAATACAATCTATTACTATCTGTTATCAGCCATGTCAGGAGAGGCCGACTGTAGGACAGGGGAATACAATCTATTACTATCTGTTATCAGCCATGTCAGGAGAGGAGAGGCCGACTGTAGGACAGGGGAATACAATCTATTACTATCTGTTGTCAGCCATGTCAGGAGAGGCCGACTGTAGGACAGGGGAATACAATCTATTACTATCTGTTATCAGCCATGTCAGGAGGGGAGAGGCCGACTGTAGGACTGGGGAATACAATCTATTACTATCTGTTGTCAGCCATGTCAGGAGAGGCCGACTGTAGGACAGGGGAATACAATCTATTACTATCTGTTATCAGCCATGTCAGGAGAGGAGACACCGACTGTAGGACAGGGGAATACAATCTATTACTATCTGTTATCAGCCATGTCAGGAGAGACCGACTGTAGGACAGGGGAATACAATCTATTACTATCTGTTATCAGCCATGTCAGGAGAGGAGAGGCCGACTGTAGGACAGGGGAATACAATCTATTACTATCTGTTATCTGCCATGTCAGGAGAGGAGAGGCCGACTGTAGGACAGGAGAATACAATCTATTACTATCTGTTATCAGCCATGTCAGGAGAGGCCGACTGTAGGACAGGGGAATACAATCTATTACTATCTGTTATCAGCCATGTCAGGAGAGGGGAGGCCGACTGTAGGACAGGGGAATACAATCTATAACTATATGTTATCAGCCACGTCAGGAGAGGAGTGGCCGACTGTAGGACAGGGGAATACAATCTATTACTATCTGTTATCAGCCATGTCAGGAGAGGAGAGGCCGACTGTAGGACAGGGGAATACAATCTATAACTATATGTTATCAGCCACGTCAGGAGAGGAGTGGCCGACTGTAGGACAGGGGAATACAATCTATTACTATCTGTTATCAGCCATGTCAGGAGGGGCTGACTGTAGGACAGGAGAATACAATCTATTACTATCTGTTATCAGCCATGTCAGGAGAGGCCGACTGTAGGACAGGGGAATACAATCTATTACTATCTGTTATCAGCCAAGTCAGGAGAGGAGAGACCGACTGTAGGACAGGGGAATACAATCTATTACTATCTGTTATCAGCCACGTCAGGAGAGGAGTGGCCGACTGTAGGACAGGAGAATACAATCTATTACTATCTGTTATCAGCCATGTCAGGAGGGGAGAGGCCGACTGTAGGACAGGGGAATACAATCTATTACTATCTGTTATCAGCCATGTCAGGAGAGGAGAGGGCGACTGTAGGACAGGGGATTACAATCTATTACTATCTGTTATCAGCCATGTCAGGAGAGGCCGACTGTAGGACAGGAGAATACAATCTATTACTATCTGTTATCAGCCATGTCAGGAGGGGAGAGGCCGACTGTAGGACAGGGGAATACAATCTATTACTATCTGTTATCAGCCATGTCAGGAGAGGAGAGGCCGACTGTAGGACAGGGGAATACAATCTATTACTATCTGTTATCAGCCATGTCAGGAGAGGAGAGGCCGACTGTAGGACAGGGGAATACAATCTATTACTATCTGTTATCAGTCATGTCAGGAGAGGAGAGGCCGACTGTAGGACAGGGGAATACAATCTATTACTATCTGTTATCAGCCATGTCAGGAGAGGCCGACTGTAGGACAGGGGAAAACAATCTATTACTATCTGTTATCAGCCACGTCAGGAGAGGAGTGGCCGACTGTAGGACAGGAAAATACAATCTATTACTATCTGTTATCAGCCATGTCAGGATAGGCCGACTGTAGGACAGGGGAATACAATCTATTACTATCTGTTATCTGCCATGTCAGGAGAGGAGAGGCCGACTGTAGGACAGGAGAATACAATCTATTACTATCTGTTATCAGCCATGTCAGGAGAGGCCGACTGTAGGACAGGGGAATACAATCTATTACTATCTGTTATCAGCCATGTCAGGAGAGGAGAGGCCGACTGTAGGACAGGGGAATACAATCTATAACTATTTGTTATCAGCCATGTCAGGAGAGGAGTGGCCGACTGTAGGACAGGAGAATACAATCTATTACTATCTGTTATCAGCCATGTCAGGAGAGGCCGACTGTAGGACAGGGGAATACAATCTATTACTATCTGTTATCAGCCATGTCAGGAGAGGAGAGGCCGACTGTAGGACAGGGGAATACAATCTATTACTATCTGTTATCAGCCATGTCAGGAGAGGCCGACTGTAGGACAGGGGAATACAATCTATTACTATCTGTTATCAGCCATGTCAGGAGAGGAGAGGCCGACTGTAGGACAGGGGAATACAATCTATTACTATCTGTTATCAGCCATGTCAGGAGGGGAGAGGCCGACTGTAGAACAGGGGAATACAATCTATTACTATCTTTTATCAGCCATGTCAGGAGAGGAGAGGCCAACTGTAGGACAGGGGAATACAATCTATTAATATCTGTTATCAGCCATGTCAGGAGGGGAGAGGCCGACTGTAGGACAGTGGAATACAATCTATTACTATCTGTTATCAGCCATGTCATGAGAGGCCGACTGTAGGACAGGAGAATACAATCTATTACTATCTGTTATCAGCCATGTCAGGAGAGGCCGACTGTAGGACGGGAATACAATCTATTACTATCTGTTATCAGCCATGTCAGGAGGGGAGAGGCCGACTGTAGGACAGGGGAATACAATCTATTACTATCTGTTATCAGCCATGTCAGGAGAGGAGAGGCTGACTGTAGGACAGGGGAATACAATCTATTACTATTTGTTATCAGCCATGTCAGGAGAGGTAAGGCCGACTGTAGGACAGGGGAATACAATCTATTACTCTCTGTTATCAGCCATGTCAGGAGAGGAGAGGCCGACTGTAGGACAGGAGAATACAATCTATTACTCTCTGTTATCAGCCATGTCAGGAGGGGAGAGGCCGACTGTAGGACAGGGGAATACAATCTATTACTATCTGTTATCAGCAATGTCAGGAGGGGAGAGGGTGACTGTAGGACAGGGGAATACAATCTATTACTATCTGTTATCAGCCATGTCAGGAGGGGAGAGGCCGACTGTAGGACAGGGGAATACAATCTATTACTATCTGTTATCAGCCATGTCAGGAGAGGAGAGGCCGAGTGTAGGACAGGGGAATACAATCTATTACTCTCTGTTATCAGCCATGTCAGGAGGGGAGAGGCCGACTGTAGGACAGGGGAATACAATCTATTACTCTCTGTTATCAGCCATGTCAGGAGGGGAGAGGCCGACTGTAGGACAGGGGAATACAATCTATTACTATCTGTTATCAGCAATGTCAGGAGGGGAGAGGCCGACTGTAGGACAGGAGAATACAATCTATTACTATCTGTTATCAGCCATGTCAGGAGAGGAGAGGCCGACTGTAGGACAGGGGAATACAATCTATTACTCTCTGTTATCAGCCATGTCAGGAGGGGAGAGGCCGACTGTAGGACAGGGGAATACAATCTATTACTCTCTGTTATCAGCCATGTCAGGAGGGGAGAGGCCGACTGTAGGACAGGGGAATACAATCTATTACTATCTGTTATCAGCAATGTCAGGAGGGGAGAGGGTGACTGTAGGACAGGGGAATACAATCTATAACTATCTGTTATCAGCCATGTCAGGAGAGGAGAGGCCGACTGTAGGACAGGGGAATACAATCTATTACTATCTGTTATCAGCCATGTCAGGAGAGGAGAGGCCAACTGTAGGACAGGGGAATACAATCTATTACTCTCTATTATCAGCCATGTCAGGAGAGGAGAGGCCGACTGTAGGACAGGGGAATACAATCTATTACTATCTGTTATCAGCCATGTCAGGAGAGGAGAGACCGACTGTAGGACAGGGGAATACAATCTATTACTATCTGTTATCAGCCATGTCAGGAGAGGAGAAGCCGACTGTAGGACAGGGGAATACAATCTATTACTATCTGTTATCAGCCATGTCAGGAGAGGAGAGGCCGACTGTAGGACAGGGGAATACAATCTATTACTATCTGTTATCAGCCATGTCAGGAGAGGCGGACTGTAGGACAGGGGAATACAATCTATTACTCTCTGTTATCAGCCATGTCAGGAGAGGAGAGGCCGACTGTAGGACAGGGGAATACAATCTATTACTCTCTGTTATCAGCCATGTCAGGAGGGGAGAGGCCGACTGTAGGACAGGGGAATACAATCTATTACTATCTGTTATCAGCCATGTCAGGAGGGGAGAGGCCGACTGTAGGACAGGGGAATACAATCTATTACTATCTGTTATCAGCCATGTCAGGAGAGGAGAGGCCGACTGTAGGACAGGGGAATACAATCTATTACTATCTGTTATCAGCCATGTCAGGAGAGGAGAGGCCGACTGTAGGACAGGAGAATACAATCTATTACTATCTGTTATCAGCCATATCAGGAGAGGAGAGGCGGACTGTAGGACAGGAGAATACAATCTATTACTATCTGTTATCAGCCATGTCAGGAGAGGCCGACTGTAGGACAGGGGAATACAATCTATTACTATCTGTTATCAGCCATGTCAGGAGGGGAGAGGCCGACTGTAGGACAGGGGAATACAATCTATTACTATCTGTTATCAGCCATGTCAGGAGAGGAGAGGCCGACTGTAGGACAGGGGAATACAATCTATTACTATTTGTTATCAGCCATGTCAGGAGAGGTAAGGCCGACTGTAGGACAGGGGAATACAATCTATTACTCTCTGTTATCAGCCATGTCAGGAGAGGAGAGGCCGACTGTAGGACAGGAGAATACAATCTATTACTCTCTGTTATCAGCCATGTCAGGAGGGGAGAGGCCGACTGTAGGACAGGGGAATACAATCTATTACTATCTGTTATCAGCAATGTCAGGAGGGGAGAGGGTGACTGTAGGACAGGGGAATACAATCTATTACTATCTGTTATCAGCCATGTCAGGAGGGGAGAGGCCGACTGTAGGACAGGGGAATACAATCTATTTCTATCTGTTATCAGCCATGTCAGGAGAGGAGAGGCCGAGTGTAGGACAGGGGAATACAATCTATTACTCTCTGTTATCAGCCATGTCAGGAGGGGAGAGGCCGACTGTAGGACAGGGGAATACAATCTATTACTCTCTGTTATCAGCCATGTCAGGAGGGGAGAGGCCGACTGTAGGACAGGGGAATACAATCTATTACTATCTGTTATCAGCAATGTCAGGAGGGGAGAGGCCGACTGTAGGACAGGAGAATACAATCTATTACTATCTGTTATCAGCCATGTCAGGAGAGGAGAGGCCGACTGTAGGACAGGGGAATACAATCTATTACTCTCTGTTATCAGCCATGTCAGGAGGGGAGAGGCCGACTGTAGGACAGGGGAATACAATCTATTACTCTCTGTTATCAGCCATGTCAGGAGGGGAGAGGCCGACTGTAGGACAGGGGAATACAATCTATTACTATCTGTTATCAGCAATGTCAGGAGGGGAGAGGGTGACTGTAGGACAGGGGAATACAATCTATAACTATCTGTTATCAGCCATGTCAGGAGAGGAGAGGCCGACTGTAGGACAGGGGAATACAATCTATTACTATCTGTTATCAGCCATGTCAGGAGAGGAGAGGCCAACTGTAGGACAGGGGAATACAATCTATTACTCTCTATTATCAGCCATGTCAGGAGAGGAGAGGCCGACTGTAGGACAGGGGAATACAATCTATTACTATCTGTTATCAGCCATGTCAGGAGAGGAGAGACCGACTGTAGGACAGGGGAATACAATCTATTACTATCTGTTATCAGCCATGTCAGGAGAGGAGAAGCCGACTGTAGGACAGGGGAATACAATCTATTACTATCTGTTATCAGCCATGTCAGGAGAGGAGAGGCCGACTGTAGGACAGGGGAATACAATCTATTACTATCTGTTATCAGCCATGTCAGGAGAGGCGGACTGTAGGACAGGGGAATACAATCTATTACTCTCTGTTATCAGCCATGTCAGGAGAGGAGAGGCCGACTGTAGGACAGGGGAATACAATCTATTACTCTCTGTTATCAGCCATGTCAGGAGGGGAGAGGCCGACTGTAGGACAGGGGAATACAATCTATTACTATCTGTTATCAGCAATGTCAGGAGGGGAGAGGGTGACTGTAGGACAGGGGAATACAATCTATTACTATCTGTTATCAGCCATGTCAGGAGAGGCCGACTGTAGGACAGGAGAATACAATCTATTACTCTCTGTTATCAGCCATGTCAGGAGAGGAGAGGCCGACTGTAGGACAGGGGAATACAATCTATTACTCTCTGTTATCAGCCATGTCAGGAGGGGAGAGGCCGACTGTAGGACAGGGGAATACAATCTATTACTATCTGTTATCAGCCATGTCAGGAGGGGAGAGGCCGACTGTAGGACAGGGGAATACAATCTATTACTATCTGTTATCAGCCATGTCAGGAGAGGAGAGGCCGACTGTAGGACAGGGGAATACAATCTATTACTATCTGTTATCAGCCATGTCAGGAGAGGAGAGGCCGACTGTAGGACAGGAGAATACAATCTATTACTATCTGTTATCAGCCATGTCAGGAGAGGAGAGGCCGACTGTAGGACAGGGGAATACAATCTATTACTCTCTGTTATCAGCCATGTCAGGAGGGGAGAGGCCGACTGTAGGACAGGGGAATACAATCTATTACTATCTGTTATCAGCCATGTCAGGAGGGGAGAGGCCGACTGTAGGACAGGGGAATACAATCTATTACTATCTGTTATCAGCCATGTCAGGAGAGGAGAGGCCGACTGTAGGACAGGGGAATACAATCTATTACTATCTGTTATCAGCCATGTCAGGAGAGGAGAGGCCGACTGTAGGACAGGAGAATACAATCTATTACTATCTGTTATCAGCCATATCAGGAGAGGAGAGGCGGACTGTAGGACAGGAGAATACAATCTATTACTATCTGTTATCAGCCATGTCAGGAGAGGCCGACTGTAGGACAGGGGAATACAATCTATTACTATCTGTTATCAGCCATGTCAGGAGAGGAGAGGCCGACTGTAGGACAGGAGAATACAATCTATTACTATCTGTTATCAGCCATGTCAGGAGAGGCCGACTGTAGGACAGGGGAATACAATCTATTACTATCTGTTATTAGCCATGTCAGGAGAGGCCGACTGTAGGACAGGAGAATACAATCTATTACTATCTGTTATCTGCCATGTCAGGAGAGGAGAGGCCGACTGTAGGACAGGAGAATACAATCTATTACTATCTGTTATCAGCCATGTCAGGAGAGGCCGACTGTAGGACAGGAGAATACAATCTATTACTATCTGTTATCAGCCATGTCAGGAGAGGAGAGGCCGACTGTAGGACAGGAGAATACAATCTATTACTATCTGTTATCAGCCATGTCAGGAGAGGCCGACTGTAGGACAGGAGAATACAATCTATTACTATCTGTTATCAGCCATGTCAGGAGAGGAGAGGCCGACTGTAGGACAGGAGAATACAATCTATTACTATCTGTTATCAGCCATGTCAGGAGAGGCCGACTGTAGGACAGGGGAATACAATCTATTACTATCTGTTATCAGCCATGTCAGGAGAGGAGAGGCCGACTGTAGGACAGGGGAATACAATCTATTACTATCTGTTATCAGCCACGTCAGGAGAGGAGAGGCCGACTGTAGGACATGGGAATACAATCGATTACTATCTGTTATCAGCCATGTCAGGAGAGGAGAGGCCGACTGTAGGACAGGGGAATACAATCTATTACTATCTGTTATCAGCCACGTCAGGAGAGGAGAGGCCGACTGTAGGACAGGGGAATACAATCTATTACTATCTGTTATCAGCCATGTAAGGAGAGGAGAGGCCGACTGTAGGACAGGAGAATACAATCTATTACTATCTGTTATCAGCCATGTCAGGAGAGGAGAGTCCGACTGTAGGACAGGAGAATACAATCTATTACTATCTGTTATCAGCCATGTCAGAAGAGGAGAGGCCGACTGTAGGACAGGGGAATACAATCTATTACTATCTGTTATCAGCCATGTCAGGAGGGGAGAGGCCGACTGTAGGACAGGGGAATACAATCTATTACTATCTGTTATCAGCCATGTCAGGAGAGGCCGACTGTAGGACGGGAATACAATCTATTACTATCTGTTATCAGCCATGTCAGGAGGGGAGAGGCCGACTGTAGGACAGGGGAATACAATCTATTACTATCTGTTATCAGCCATGTCAGGAGAGGAGAGGCCGACTGTAGGACAGGAGAATACAAGCTATTACTATCTGTTATCAGCCATGTCAGGAGAGGAGAGGCCGACTGTAGGACAGGGGAATACAATCTATTACTATCTGTTATCAGCCATGTCAGGAGAGGAGAGGCCGACTGTAGGACAGGGGAATACAATCTATTACTCTCTGTTATCAGCCATGTCAGGAGAGGAGAGGCCGACTGTAGGACAGGAGAATACAATCTATTACTATCTGTTATCAGCCATGTCAGGAGAGGCCGACTGTAGGACAGGGGAATACAATCTATTACTATCTGTTATCAGCCATGTCAGGAGAGGAGAGGCCGACTGTAGGACAGGGGAATACAATCTATTACTATCTGTTGTCAGCCATGTCAGGAGAGGCCGACTGTAGGACAGGGGAATACAATCTATTACTATCTGTTATCAGCCATGTCAGGAGGGGAGAGGCCGACTGTAGGACAGGGGAATACAATCTATTACTATCTGTTGTCAGCCATGTCAGGAGAGGCCGACTGTAGGACAGGGGAATACAATCTATTACTATCTGTTATCAGCCATGTCAGGAGAGGAGACACCGACTGTAGGACAGGGGAATACAATCTATTACTATCTGTTATCAGCCATGTCAGGAGAGACCGACTGTAGGACAGGGGAATACAATCTATTACTATCTGTTATCAGCCATGTCAGGAGAGGAGAGGCCGACTGTAGGACAGGGGAATACAATCTATTACTATCTGTTATCTGCCATGTCAGGAGAGGAGAGGCCGACTGTAGGACAGGAGAATACAATCTATTACTATCTGTTATCAGCCATGTCAGGAGAGGCCGACTGTAGGACAGGGGAATACAATCTATTACTATCTGTTATCAGCCATGTCAGGAGAGGGGAGGCCGACTGTAGGACAGGGGAATACAATCTATAACTATATGTTATCAGCCACGTCAGGAGAGGAGTGGCCGACTGTAGGACAGGGGAATACAATCTATTACTATCTGTTATCAGCCATGTCAGGAGAGGAGAGGCCGACTGTAGGACAGGGGAATACAATCTATAACTATATGTTATCAGCCACGTCAGGAGAGGAGTGGCCGACTGTAGGACAGGGGAATACAATCTATTACTCTCTGTTATCAGCCATGTCAGGAGAGGCCGACTGTAGGACAGGGGAATACAATCTATTACTATCTGTTATCAGCCAAGTCAGGAGAGGAGAGACCGACTGTAGGACAGGGGAATACAATCTATTACTATCTGTTATCAGCCACGTCAGGAGAGGAGTGGCCGACTGTAGGACAGGAGAATACAATCTATTACTATCTGTTATCAGCCATGTCAGGAGGGGAGAGGCCGACTGTAGGACAGGGGAATACAATCTATTACTATCTGTTATCAGCCATGTCAGGAGAGGAGAGGCCGACTGTAGGACAGGGGAATACAATCTATTACTATCTGTTATCAGCCATGTCAGGAGAGGAGAGGCCGACTGTAGGACAGGGGAATACAATCTATTACTATCTGTTATCAGCCATGTCAGGAGAGGAGAGGCCGACTGTAGGACAGGGGAATACAATCTATTACTATCTGTTATCAGCCATGTCAGGAGGGGAGAGGCCGACTGTAGGACAGGGGAATACAATCTATTACTATCTGTTATCAGCCATGTCAGGAGGGCCGACTGTAGGACAGGGGAATACAATCTATTACTATCTGTTATCAGCCATGTCAGGAGAGGCCGACTGTAAGACAGGAGAATACAATCTATTACTATCTGTTATCTGCCATGTCAGGAGAGGCCGACTGTAGGACAGGGGAATACAATCTATTACTATCTGTTATCAGCCATGTCAGGAGAGGCCGACTGTAGGACAGGAGAATACAATCTATTACTATCTGTTATCAGCCATATCAGGAGAGGAGAGGCCGACTGTAGGACAGGAGAATACAATCAATTACTATCTGTTATCAGCCATATCAGGAGAGGAGAGGCCGACTGTAGGACAGGGGAATACAATCTATTACTATCTGTTATGAGCCATGTCAGGAGAGGAGAGGCCGACTATAGAACAGGAGAATACAATCTATTACTATCTGTTATCAGCCATGTCAGGATGGGAGAGGCCGACTGAAGGACAGGAGAATACAATCTATTACTATCTGTTATCAGCCATGTCAGGAGAGGCCGACTGTAGGACAGGGGAATACAATCTATTACTATCTGTTATCAGCCATGTCAGGAGAGGCCGACTGTAGGACAGGGGAATACAATCTATTACTATCTGTTATCAGCCATGTCAGGAGAGGAGAGGCCGACTGTAGGACAGGAGAATACAATCTATTACTATCTGTTATCAGCCATGTCAGGAGAGGCCGACTGTAGGACAGGGGAATACAATCTATTACTATCTGTTATCAGCCATGTCAGGAGAGGAGAGGCCGACTGTAGGACAGGGGAATACAATCTATTACTATCTGTTATCAGCCATGTCAGGAGAGGCCGACTGTAGGACAGGGGAATACAATCTATTACTATCTGTTATCAGCCATGTCAGGAGAGGAGAGGCCGACTGTAGGACAGGAGAATACAATCTATTACTATCTGTTATCTGCCATGTCAGGAGAGGAGAGGCCGACTGTAGGACAGGAGAATACAATCTATTACTATCTGTTATCAGCCATGTCAGGAGAGGCCGACTGTAGGACAGGGGAATACAATCTATTACTATCTGTTATCAGCCATGTCAGGAGAGGAGAGGCCGACTGTAGGACAGGAGAATACAATCTATTACTATCTGTTATCAGCCATGTCAGGAGAGGAGAGGCCGACTGTAGGACAGGGGAATACAATCTATTACTATCTGTTATCAGCCATGTCAGGAGAGGCCGACTGTAGGACAGGAGAATACAATCTATTACTATCTGTTATCAGCCATGTCAGGAGAGGAGAGGCCGACTGTAGGACAGGGGAATACAATCTATAACTATATGTTATCAGCCACGTCAGGAGAGGAGTGGCCGACTGTAGGACAGGGGAATACAATCTATTACTATCTGTTATCAGCCATGTCAGGAGGGGAGAGGCCGACTGTAGGACAGGGGAATACAATCTATTACTATCTGTTATCTGCCATGTCAGGAGAGGAGAGGCCGACTGTAGGACAGGAGAATACAATCTATTACTATCTGTTATCAGCCATGTCAGGAGAGGCCGACTGTAGGACAGGGGAATACAATCTATTACTATCTGTTATCAGTCATGTCAGGAGAGGAGAGGCCGACTGTAGGACAGAAGAATACAATCTATTACTATCTGTTATCAGCCATGTCAGGAGAGGAGAGGCCGACTGTAGGACAGGGGAATACAATCTATTACTATCTGTTATCAGCCATGTCAGGAGAGGCCGACTGTAGGACAGGGGAATACAATCTATAACTATATGTTATCAGCCACGTCAGGAGAGGAGTGGCCGACTGTAGGACAGGGGAATACAATCTATTACTATCTGTTATCAGCCATGTCAGGAGGGGCCGACTGTAGGACAGGAGAATACAATCTATTACTATCTGTTATCAGCCATGTCAGGAGAGGCCGACTGTAGGACAGGGGAATACAATCTATTACTATCTGTTATCAGCCATGTCAGGAGAGGAGAGACCGACTGTAGGACAGGGGAATACAATCTATTACTATCTGTTATCAGCCACGTCAGGAGAGGAGTGGCCGACTGTAGGACAGGAGAATACAATCTATTACTATCTGTTATCAGCCATGACAGGAGGGGCAGACTGTAGGACAGGAGAATACAATCTATTACTATCTGTTATCAGCCATGTCAGGAGGGGAGAGGCCGACTGTAGGACAGGGGAATACAATCTATTACTATCTGTTATCAGCCATGTCAGGAGAGGAGAGGCCGACTGTAGGACAGGAGAATACAAGCTATTACTATCTGTTATCAGCCATGTCAGGAGAGGAGAGGCCGACTGTAGGACAGGGGAATACAATCTATTACTATCTGTTATCTGCCATGTCAGGAGAGGCCGACTGTAGGACAGGAGAATACAATCTATTGCTATCTGTTATCAGCCATGTCAGGAGGGGAGAGGCCGACTGTAGGACAGGGGAATACAATCTATTACTATCTGTTATCAGCCATGTCATGAGAGGCCGACTGTAGGACAGGAGAATACAATCTATTACTATCTGTTATCAGCCATGTCAGGAGAGGAGAGGCCGACTGTAGGACAGGAGAATACAATCTATTACTATCTGTTATCAGCCATGTCAGGAGGGGAGAGGCCGACTGTAGGACAGGGGAATACAATCTATTACTATCTGTTATCAGCCATGTCAGGAGAGGAGAGGCCAACTGTAGGACAGGGGAATACAATCTATTAATATCTGTTATCAGCCATGTCAGGAGGGGAGAGGCCGACTGTAGGACAGGGGAATACAATCTATTATTATCTGTTATCAGCCATATCAGGAGAGGAGAGGCCGACTGTAGGACAGGGGAATACAATCTATTACTCTCTGTTATCAGCCATGTCAGGAGAGGAGAGGCCGACTGTAGGACAGGAGAATACAATCTATTACTATCTGTTATCAGCCATGTCAGGAGAGGCCGACTGTAGGACAGGGGAATACAATCTATTACTATCTGTTATTAGCCATGTCAGGAGAGGAGAGGCCGACTGTAGGACAGGGGAATACAATCTATTACTATCTGTTATCAGTCATGTCAGGAGAGGAGAGGCCGACTGTAGGACAGGGGAAAACAATCTATTACTATCTGTTATCAGCCACGTCAGGAGAGGAGTGGCCGACTGTAGGACAGGAGAATACAATCTATTACTATCTGTTATCTGCCATGTCAGGAGATGAGAGGCCGACTGTAGGACAGGAGAATACAATCTATTACTATCTGTTATCAGCAATGTCAGGAGAGGCCGACTGTAGGACAGGGGAATACAATCTATTACTATCTGTTATCAGCCATGTCAGGAGAGGCCGACTGTAGGACAGGGGAATACAATCTATTACTATCTGTTATCAGCCATGTCAGGAGAGGCCGACTGTAGGACAGGGGAATACAATCTATTACTATCTGTTATGAGCCATGTCAGGAGAGGAGAGGCCGACTGTAGGACAGGGGATTACAATCTATTACTATCTGTTATCAGCCATGTCAGGAGAGGCCGACTGTAGGACAGGAGAATACAATCTATTACTATCTGTTATCAGCCATGTCAGGAGGGGAGAGGCCGACTGTAGGACAGGGGAATACAATCTATTACTATCTGTTATCAGCCATGTCAGGAGAGGAGAGGCCAACTGTAGGACAGGGGAATACAATCTATTAATATCTGTTATCAGCCATGTCAGGAGGGGAGAGGCCGACTGTAGGACAGGGGAATACAATCTATTACTATCTGTTATCAGCCATGTCATGAGAGGCCGACTGTAGGACAGGAGAATACAATCTATTACTATCTGTTATCAGCCATGTCAGGAGAGGCCGACTGTAGGACGGGAATACAATCTATTACTATCTGTTATCAGCCATGTCAGGAGGGGAGAGGCCGACTGTAGGACAGGGGAATACAATCTATTACTATCTGTTATCAGCCATGTCAGGAGAGGAGAGGCCGACTGTAGGACAGTGGAATACAATCTATTACTATCTGTTATCAGCCATGTCAGGAGAGGAGAGGCCGACTGTAGGACAGGGGAATACAATCTATTACTATCTGTTATCAGCCATGTCAGGAGGGGAGAGGCCGACTGTAGGACAGGGGAATACAATCTATTACTATCTGTTATCAGCCATGTCAGGAGGGCCGACTGTAGGACAGGGGAATACAATCTATTACTATCTGTTATCAGCCATGTCAGGAGAGGCCGACTGTAAGACAGGAGAATACAATCTATTACTATCTGTTATCTGCCATGTCAGGAGAGGCCGACTGTAGGACAGGGGAATACAATCTATTACTATCTGTTATCAGCCATGTCAGGAGAGGCCGACTGTAGGACAGGGGAATACAATCTATTACTATCTGTTATCAGCCATGTCAGGAGAGGCCGACTGTAGGACAGGGGAATACAATCTATTACTATCTGTTATCAGCCATGTCAGGAGAGGCCGACTGTAGGACAGGAGAATACAATCAATTACTATCTGTTATCAGCCATATCAGGAGAGGAGAGGCCGACTGTAGGACAGGGGAATACAATCTATTACTATCTGTTATCAGCCATGTCAGGAGAGGAGAGGCCGACTATAGAACAGGAGAATACAATCTATTACTATCTGTTATCAGCCATGTCAGGATGGGAGAGGCCGACTGAAGGACAGGAGAATACAATCTATTACTATCTGTTATCAGCCATGTCAGGAGAGGCCGACTGTAGGACAGGGGAATACAATCTATTACTATCAGTTATCAGCCATGTCAGGAGAGGCCGACTGTAGGACAGGGGAATACAATCTATTACTATCTGTTATCAGCCATGTCAGGAGAGGAGAGGCCGACTGTAGGACAGGAGAATACAATCTATTACTATCTGTTATCAGCCATGTCAGGAGAGGCCGACTGTAGGACAGGGGAATACAATCTATTACTATCTGTTATCAGCCATGTCAGGAGAGGAGAGGCCGACTGTAGGACAGGGGAATACAATCTATTACTATCTGTTATCAGCCATGTCAGGAGAGGCCGACTGTAGGACAGGGGAATACAATCTATTACTATCTGTTATCAGCCATGTCAGGAGAGGCCGACTGTAGGACAGGGGAATACAATCTATTACTATCTGTTATCAGCCATGTCAGGAGAGGAGAGGCCGACTGTAGGACAGGAGAATACAATCTATTACTATCTGTTATCTGCCATGTCAGGAGAGGAGAGGCCGACTGTAGGACAGGAGAATACAATCTATTACTATCTGTTATCAGCCATGTCAGGAGAGGCCGACTGTAGGACAGGGGAATACAATCTATTACTATCTGTTATCAGCCATGTCAGGAGAGGAGAGGCCGACTGTAGGACAGGAGAATACAATCTATTACTATCTGTTATCAGCCATGTCAGGAGAGGAGAGGCCGACTGTAGGACAGGGGGATACAATCTATTACTATCTGTTATCAGCCATGTCAGGAGAGGCCGACTGTAGGACAGGAGAATACAATCTATTACTATCTGTTATCAGCCATGTCAGGAGAGGAGAGGCCGACTGTAGGACAGGGGAATACAATTTATAACTATATGTTATCAGCCACGTCAGGAGAGGAGTGGCCGACTGTAGGACAGGGGAATACAATCTATTACTATCTGTTATCAGCCATGTCAGGAGGGGAGAGGCCGACTGTAGGACAGGGGAATACAATCTATTACTATCTGTTATCTGCCATGTCAGGAGAGGAGAGGCCGACTGTAGGACAGGAGAATACAATCTATTACTATCTGTTATCAGCCATGTCAGGAGAGGCCGACTGTAGGACAGGGGAATACAATCTATTACTATCTGTTATCAGCCATGTCAGGAGAGGAGAGGACGACTGTAGGACAGAAGAATACAATCTATTACTATCTGTTATCAGCCATGTCAGGAGAGGAGAGGCCGACTGTAGGACAGGGGAATACAATCTATTACTATCTGTTATCAGCCATGTCAGGAGAGGCCGACTGTAGGACAGGGGAATACAATCTATAACTATATGTTATCAGCCACGTCAGGAGAGGAGTGGCCGACTGTAGGACAGGGGAATACAATCTATTACTATCTGTTATCAGCCATGTCAGGAGGGGCCGACTGTAGGACAGGAGAATACAATCTATTACTATCTGTTATCAGCCATGTCAGGAGAGGCCGACTGTAGGACAGGGGAATACAATCTATTACTATCTGTTATCAGCCATGTCAGGAGAGGAGAGACCGACTGTAGGACAGGGGAATACAATCTATTACTATCTGTTATCAGCCACGTCAGGAGAGGAGTGGCCGACTGTAGGACAGGAGAATACAATCTATTACTATCTGTTATCAGCCATGACAGGAGGGGCAGACTGTAGGACAGGAGAATACAATCTATTACTATCTGTTATCAGCCATGTCAGGAGGGGAGAGGCCGACTGTAGGACAGGGGAATACAATCTATTACTATCTGTTATCAGCCATGTCAGGAGAGGAGAGGCCGACTGTAGGACAGGAGAATACAAGCTATTACTATCTGTTATCAGCCATGTCAGGAGAGGAGAGGCCGACTGTAGGACAGGGGAATACAATCTATTACTATCTGTTATCAGCCATGTCAGGAGAGGCCGACTGTAGGACAGGAGAATACAATCTATTACTATCTGTTATCAGCCATGTCAGGAGAGGCCGACTGTAGGACGGGAATACAATCTATTACTATCTGTTATCAGCCATGTCAGGAGGGGAGAGGCCGACTGTAGGACAGGGGAATACAATCTATTACTATCTGTTATCAGCCATGTCAGGAGAGGAGAGGCCGACTGTAGGACAGGAGAATACAATCTATTACTATCTGTTATCAGCCATGTCAGGAGGGGAGAGGCCGACTGTAGGACAGGGGAATACAATCTATTACTATCTGTTATCAGCCATGTCAGGAGAGGAGAGGCCAACTGTAGGACAGGGGAATACAATCTATTAATATCTGTTATCAGCCATGTCAGGAGGGGAGAGGCCGACTGTAGGACAGGGGAATACAATCTATTATTATCTGTTATCAGCCATGTCAGGAGAGGAGAGGCCGACTGTAGGACAGGAGAATACAATCTATTACTATCTGTTATCAGCCATGTCAGGAGAGGCCGACTGTAGGACAGGGGAATACAATCTATTACTATCTGTTATTAGCCATGTCAGGAGAGGAGAGGCCCACTGTAGGACAGGGGAATACAATCTATTACTATCTGTTATCAGTCATGTCAGGAGAGGAGAGGCCGACTGTAGGACAGGGGAAAACAATCTATTACTATCTGTTATCAGCCACGTCAGGAGAGGAGTGGCCGACTGTAGGACAGGAGAATACAATCTATTACTATCTGTTATCTGCCATGTCAGGAGAGGAGAGGCCGACTGTAGGACAGGAGAATACAATCTATTACTATCTGTTATCAGCAATGTCAGGAGAGGCCGACTGTAGGACAGGGGAATACAATCTATTACTATCTGTTATCAGCCATGTCAGGAGAGGCCGACTGTAGGACAGGGGAATACAATCTATTACTATCTGTTATCAGCCATGTCAGGAGAGGCCGACTGTAGGACAGGGGAATACAATCTATTACTATCTGTTATGAGCCATGTCAGGAGAGGAGAGGCCGACTGTAGGACAGGGGATTACAATCTATTACTATCTGTTATCAGCCATGTCAGGAGAGGCCGACTGTAGGACAGGAGAATACAATCTATTACTATCTGTTATCAGCCATGTCAGGAGGGGAGAGGCCGACTGTAGGACAGGGGAATACAATCTATTACTATCTGTTATCAGCCATGTCAGGAGAGGAGAGGCCAACTGTAGGACAGGGGAATACAATCTATTACTCTCTGTTATCAGCCATGTCAGGAGAGGAGAGGCCGACTGTAGGACAGGAGAATACAATCTATTACTATCTGTTATCAGCCATGTCAGGAGAGGCCGACTGTAGGACAGGGGAATACAATCTATTACTATCTGTTATTAGCCATGTCAGGAGAGGAGAGGCCCACTGTAGGACAGGGGAATACAATCTATTACTATCTGTTATCAGTCATGTCAGGAGAGGAGAGGCCGACTGTAGGACAGGGGAAAACAATCTATTACTATCTGTTATCAGCCACGTCAGGAGAGGAGTGGCCGACTGTAGGACAGGAGAATACAATCTATTACTATCTGTTATCTGCCATGTCAGGAGAGGAGAGGCCGACTGTAGGACAGGAGAATACAATCTATTACTATCTGTTATCAGCAATGTCAGGAGAGGCCGACTGTAGGACAGGGGAATACAATCTATTACTATCTGTTATCAGCCATGTCAGGAGAGGCCGACTGTAGGACAGGGGAATACAATCTATTACTATCTGTTATCAGCCATGTCAGGAGAGGCCGACTGTAGGACAGGGGAATACAATCTATTACTATCTGTTATGAGCCATGTCAGGAGAGGAGAGGCCGACTGTAGGACAGGGGATTACAATCTATTACTATCTGTTATCAGCCATGTCAGGAGAGGCCGACTGTAGGACAGGAGAATACAATCTATTACTATCTGTTATCAGCCATGTCAGGAGGGGAGAGGCCGACTGTAGGACAGGGGAATACAATCTATTACTATCTGTTATCAGCCATGTCAGGAGAGGAGAGGCCAACTGTAGGACAGGGGAATACAATCTATTATTATCTGTTATCAGCCATGTCAGGAGGGGAGAGGCCGACTGTAGGACAGGGGAATACAATCTATTACTATCTGTTATCAGCCATGTCAGGAGAGGCCGACTGTAGGACGGGAATACAATCTATTACTATCTGTTATCAGCCATGTCAGGAGGGGAGAGGCCGACTGTAGGACAGGGGAATACAATCTATTACTATCTGTTATCAGCCATGTCAGGAGAGGAGAGGCCGACTGTAGGACAGGAGAATACAAGCTATTACTATCTGTTATCAGCCATGTCAGGAGAGGAGAGGCCGACTGTAGGACAGGGGAATACAATCTATTACTATCTGTTATCAGCCATGTCAGGAGAGGAGAGGCCGACTGTAGGACAGGGGAATACAATCTATTACTCTCTGTTATCAGCCATGTCAGGAGAGGAGAGGCCGACTGTAGGACAGGAGAATACAATCTATTACTATCTGTTATCAGCCATGTCAGGAGAGGCCGACTGTAGGACAGGGGAATACAATCTATTACTATCTGTTATCAGCCATGTCAGGAGAGGAGAGGCCGACTGTAGGACAGGGGAATACAATCTATTACTATCTGTTGTCAGCCATGTCAGGAGAGGCCGACTGTAGGACAGGGGAATACAATCTATTACTATCTGTTATCAGCCATGTCAGGAGGGGAGAGGCCGACTGTAGGACTGGGGAATACAATCTATTACTATCTGTTGTCAGCCATGTCAGGAGAGGCCGACTGTAGGACAGGGGAATACAATCTATTACTATCTGTTATCAGCCATGTCAGGAGAGGAGACACCGACTGTAGGACAGGGGAATACAATCTATTACTATCTGTTATCAGCCATGTCAGGAGAGACCGACTGTAGGACAGGGGAATACAATCTATTACTATCTGTTATCAGCCATGTCAGGAGAGGAGAGGCCGACTGTAGGACAGGGGAATACAATCTATTACTATCTGTTATCTGCCATGTCAGGAGAGGAGAGGCCGACTGTAGGACAGGAGAATACAATCTATTACTATCTGTTATCAGCCATGTCAGGAGAGGCCGACTGTAGGACAGGGGAATACAATCTATTACTATCTGTTATCAGCCATGTCAGGAGAGGGGAGGCCGACTGTAGGACAGGGGAATACAATCTATAACTATATGTTATCAGCCACGTCAGGAGAGGAGTGGCCGACTGTAGGACAGGGGAATACAATCTATTACTATCTGTTATCAGCCATGTCAGGAGAGGAGAGGCCGACTGTAGGACAGGGGAATACAATCTATAACTATATGTTATCAGCCACGTCAGGAGAGGAGTGGCCGACTGTAGGACAGGGGAATACAATCTATTACTATCTGTTATCAGCCATGTCAGGAGGGGCTGACTGTAGGACAGGAGAATACAATCTATTACTATCTGTTATCAGCCATGTCAGGAGAGGCCGACTGTAGGACAGGGGAATACAATCTATTACTATCTGTTATCAGCCAAGTCAGGAGAGGAGAGACCGACTGTAGGACAGGGGAATACAATCTATTACTATCTGTTATCAGCCACGTCAGGAGAGGAGTGGCCGACTGTAGGACAGGAGAATACAATCTATTACTATCTGTTATCAGCCATGTCAGGAGGGGAGAGGCCGACTGTAGGACAGGGGAATACAATCTATTACTATCTGTTATCAGCCATGTCAGGAGAGGAGAGGGCGACTGTAGGACAGGGGATTACAATCTATTACTATCTGTTATCAGCCATGTCAGGAGAGGCCGACTGTAGGACAGGAGAATACAATCTATTACTATCTGTTATCAGCCATGTCAGGAGGGGAGAGGCCGACTGTAGGACAGGGGAATACAATCTATTACTATCTGTTATCAGCCATGTCAGGAGAGGAGAGGCCGACTGTAGGACAGGGGAATACAATCTATTACTATCTGTTATCAGCCATGTCAGGAGAGGAGAGGCCGACTGTAGGACAGGGGAATACAATCTATTACTATCTGTTATCAGTCATGTCAGGAGAGGAGAGGCCGACTGTAGGACAGGGGAAAACAATCTATTACTATCTGTTATCAGCCACGTCAGGAGAGGAGTGGCCGACTGTAGGACAGGAAAATACAATCTATTACTATCTGTTATCAGCCATGTCAGGATAGGCCGACTGTAGGACAGGGGAATACAATCTATTACTATCTGTTATCTGCCATGTCAGGAGAGGAGAGGCCGACTGTAGGACAGGAGAATACAATCTATTACTATCTGTTATCAGCCATGTCAGGAGAGGCCGACTGTAGGACAGGGGAATACAATCTATTACTATCTGTTATCAGCCATGTCAGGAGAGGAGAGGCCGACTGTAGGACAGGGGAATACAATCTATAACTATATGTTATCAGCCACGTCAGGAGAGGAGTGGCCGACTGTAGGACAGGAGAATACAATCTATTACTATCTGTTATCAGCCATGTCAGGAGAGGCCGACTGTAGGACAGGGGAATACAATCTATTACTATCTGTTATCAGCCATGTCAGGAGAGGAGAGGCCGACTGTAGGACAGGGGAATACAATCTATTACTATCTGTTATCAGCCATGTCAGGAGAGGCCGACTGTAGGACAGGGGAATACAATCTATTACTATCTGTTATCAGCCATGTCAGGAGAGGAGAGGCCGACTGTAGGACAGGGGAATACAATCTATTACTATCTGTTATCAGCCATGTCAGGAGGGGAGAGGCCGACTGTAGAACAGGGGAATACAATCTATTACTATCTTTTATCAGCCATGTCAGGAGAGGAGAGGCCAACTGTAGGACAGGGGAATACAATCTATTAATATCTGTTATCAGCCATGTCAGGAGGGGAGAGGCCGACTGTAGGACAGTGGAATACAATCTATTACTATCTGTTATCAGCCATGTCATGAGAGGCCGACTGTAGGACAGGAGAATACAATCTATTACTATCTGTTATCAGCCATGTCAGGAGAGGCCGACTGTAGGACGGGAATACAATCTATTACTATCTGTTATCAGCCATGTCAGGAGGGGAGAGGCCGACTGTAGGACAGGGGAATACAATCTATTACTATCTGTTATCAGCCATGTCAGGAGAGGAGAGGCCGAGTGTAGGACAGGGGAATACAATCTATTACTCTCTGTTATCAGCCATGTCAGGAGGGGAGAGGCCGACTGTAGGACAGGGGAATACAATCTATTACTCTCTGTTATCAGCCATGTCAGGAGGGGAGAGGCCGACTGTAGGACAGGGGAATACAATCTATTACTATCTGTTATCAGCAATGTCAGGAGGGGAGAGGCCGACTGTAGGACAGGAGAATACAATCTATTACTATCTGTTATCAGCCATGTCAGGAGAGGAGAGGCCGACTGTAGGACAGGGGAATACAATCTATTACTCTCTGTTATCAGCCATGTCAGGAGGGGAGAGGCCGACTGTAGGACAGGGGAATACAATCTATTACTCTCTGTTATCAGCCATGTCAGGAGGGGAGAGGCCGACTGTAGGACAGGGGAATACAATCTATTACTATCTGTTATCAGCAATGTCAGGAGGGGAGAGGGTGACTGTAGGACAGGGGAATACAATCTATAACTATCTGTTATCAGCCATGTCAGGAGAGGAGAGGCCGACTGTAGGACAGGGGAATACAATCTATTACTATCTGTTATCAGCCATGTCAGGAGAGGAGAGGCCAACTGTAGGACAGGGGAATACAATCTATTACTCTCTATTATCAGCCATGTCAGGAGAGGAGAGGCCGACTGTAGGACAGGGGAATACAATCTATTACTATCTGTTATCAGCCATGTCAGGAGAGGAGAGACCGACTGTAGGACAGGGGAATACAATCTATTACTATCTGTTATCAGCCATGTCAGGAGAGGAGAAGCCGACTGTAGGACAGGGGAATACAATCTATTACTATCTGTTATCAGCCATGTCAGGAGAGGAGAGGCCGACTGTAGGACAGGGGAATACAATCTATTACTATCTGTTATCAGCCATGTCAGGAGAGGCGGACTGTAGGACAGGGGAATACAATCTATTACTCTCTGTTATCAGCCATGTCAGGAGAGGAGAGGCCGACTGTAGGACAGGGGAATACAATCTATTACTCTCTGTTATCAGCCATGTCAGGAGGGGAGAGGCCGACTGTAGGACAGGGGAATACAATCTATTACTATCTGTTATCAGCAATGTCAGGAGGGGAGAGGGTGACTGTAGGACAGGGGAATACAATCTATTACTATCTGTTATCAGCCATGTCAGGAGAGGCCGACTGTAGGACAGGAGAATACAATCTATTACTATCTGTTATCAGCCATGTCAGGAGAGGAGAGGCCGACTGTAGGACAGGGGAATACAATCTATTACTCTCTGTTATCAGCCATGTCAGGAGGGGAGAGGCCGACTGTAGGACAGGGGAATACAATCTATTACTATCTGTTATCAGCCATGTCAGGAGGGGAGAGGCCGACTGTACGACAGGGGAATACAATCTATTACTATCTGTTATCAGCCATGTCAGGAGAGGAGAGGCCGACTGTAGGACAGGGGAATACAATCTATTACTATCTGTTATCAGCCATGTCAGGAGAGGAGAGGCCGACTGTAGGACAGGAGAATACAATCTATTACTATCTGTTATCAGCCATATCAGGAGAGGAGAGGCGGACTGTAGGACAGGAGAATACAATCTATTACTATCTGTTATCAGCCATGTCAGGAGAGGCCGACTGTAGGACAGGGGAATACAATCTATTACTATCTGTTATCAGCCATGTCAGGAGGGGAGAGGCCGACTGTAGGACAGGGGAATACAATCTATTACTATCTGTTATCAGCCATGTCAGGAGAGGAGAGGCCGACTGTAGGACAGGGGAATACAATCTATTACTATTTGTTATCAGCCATGTCAGGAGAGGTAAGGCCGACTGTAGGACAGGGGAATACAATCTATTACTCTCTGTTATCAGCCATGTCAGGAGAGGAGAGGCCGACTGTAGGACAGGAGAATACAATCTATTACTCTCTGTTATCAGCCATGTCAGGAGGGGAGAGGCCGACTGTAGGACAGGGGAATACAATCTATTACTATCTGTTATCAGCAATGTCAGGAGGGGAGAGGGTGACTGTAGGACAGGGGAATACAATCTATTACTATCTGTTATCAGCCATGTCAGGAGGGGAGAGGCCGACTGTAGGACAGGGGAATACAATCTATTTCTATCTGTTATCAGCCATGTCAGGAGAGGAGAGGCCGAGTGTAGGACAGGGGAATACAATCTATTACTCTCTGTTATCAGCCATGTCAGGAGGGGAGAGGCCGACTGTAGGACAGGGGAATACAATCTATTACTCTCTGTTATCAGCCATGTCAGGAGGGGAGAGGCCGACTGTAGGACAGGGGAATACAATCTATTACTATCTGTTATCAGCAATGTCAGGAGGGGAGAGGCCGACTGTAGGACAGGAGAATACAATCTATTACTATCTGTTATCAGCCATGTCAGAAGAGGAGAGGCCGACTGTAGGACAGGGGAATACAATCTATTACTCTCTGTTATCAGCCATGTCAGGAGGGGAGAGGCCGACTGTAGGACAGGGGAATACAATCTATTACTCTCTGTTATCAGCCATGTCAGGAGGGGAGAGGCCGACTGTAGGACAGGGGAATACAATCTATTACTATCTGTTATCAGCAATGTCAGGAGGGGAGAGGGTGACTGTAGGACAGGGGAATACAATCTATAACTATCTGTTATCAGCCATGTCAGGAGAGGAGAGGCCGACTGTAGGACAGGGGAATACAATCTATTACTATCTGTTATCAGCCATGTCAGGAGAGGAGAGGCCAACTGTAGGACAGGGGAATACAATCTATTACTCTCTATTATCAGCCATGTCAGGAGAGGAGAGGCCGACTGTAGGACAGGGGAATACAATCTATTACTATCTGTTATCAGCCATGTCAGGAGAGGAGAGACCGACTGTAGGACAGGGGAATACAATCTATTACTATCTGTTATCAGCCATGTCAGGAGAGGAGAAGCCGACTGTAGGACAGGGGAATACAATCTATTACTATCTGTTATCAGCCATGTCAGGAGAGGAGAGGCCGACTGTAGGACAGGGGAATACAATCTATTACTATCTGTTATCAGCCATGTCAGGAGAGGCGGACTGTAGGACAGGGGAATACAATCTATTACTCTCTGTTATCAGCCATGTCAGGAGAGGAGAGGCCGACTGTAGGACAGGGGAATACAATCTATTACTCTCTGTTATCAGCCATGTCAGGAGGGGAGAGGCCGACTGTAGGACAGGGGAATACAATCTATTACTATCTGTTATCAGCAATGTCAGGAGGGGAGAGGGTGACTGTAGGACAGGGGAATACAATCTATTACTATCTGTTATCAGCCATGTCAGGAGAGGCCGACTGTAGGACAGGAGAATACAATCTATTACTCTCTGTTATCAGCCATGTCAGGAGAGGAGAGGCCGACTGTAGGACAGGGGAATACAATCTATTACTCTCTGTTATCAGCCATGTCAGGAGGGGAGAGGCCGACTGTAGGACAGGGGAATACAATCTATTACTATCTGTTATCAGCCATGTCAGGAGGGGAGAGGCCGACTGTAGGACAGGGGAATACAATCTATTACTATCTGTTATCAGCCATGTCAGGAGAGGAGAGGCCGACTGTAGGACAGGGGAATACAATCTATTACTATCTGTTATCAGCCATGTCAGGAGAGGAGAGGCCGACTGTAGGACAGGAGAATACAATCTATTACTATCTGTTATCAGCCATGTCAGGAGAGGAGAGGCCGACTGTAGGACAGGGGAATACAATCTATTACTCTCTGTTATCAGCCATGTCAGGAGGGGAGAGGCCGACTGTAGGACAGGGGAATACAATCTATTACTATCTGTTATCAGCCATGTCAGGAGGGGAGAGGCCGACTGTAGGACAGGGGAATACAATCTATTACTATCTGTTATCAGCCATGTCAGGAGAGGAGAGGCCGACTGTAGGACAGGGGAATACAATCTATTACTATCTGTTATCAGCCATGTCAGGAGAGGAGAGGCCGACTGTAGGACAGGAGAATACAATCTATTACTATCTGTTATCAGCCATATCAGGAGAGGAGAGGCGGACTGTAGGACAGGAGAATACAATCTATTACTATCTGTTATCAGCCATGTCAGGAGAGGCCGACTGTAGGACAGGGGAATACAATCTATTACTATCTGTTATCAGCCATGTCAGGAGAGGAGAGGCCGACTGTAGGACAGGAGAATACAATCTATTACTATCTGTTATCAGCCATGTCAGGAGAGGCCGACTGTAGGACAGGGGAATACAATCTATTACTATCTGTTATTAGCCATGTCAGGAGAGGCCGACTGTAGGACAGGAGAATACAATCTATTACTATCTGTTATCTGCCATGTCAGGAGAGGAGAGGCCGACTGTAGGACAGGAGAATACAATCTATTACTATCTGTTATCAGCCATGTCAGGAGAGGCCGACTGTAGGACAGGAGAATACAATCTATTACTATCTGTTATCAGCCATGTCAGGAGAGGAGAGGCCGACTGTAGGACAGGAGAATACAATCTATTACTATCTGTTATCAGCCATGTCAGGAGAGGCCGACTGTAGGACAGGAGAATACAATCTATTACTATCTGTTATCAGCCATGTCAGGAGAGGAGAGGCCGACTGTAGGACAGGAGAATACAATCTATTACTATCTGTTATCAGCCATGTCAGGAGAGGCCGACTGTAGGACAGGGGAATACAATCTATTACTATCTGTTATCAGCCATGTCAGGAGAGGAGAGGCCGACTGTAGGACAGGGGAATACAATCTATTACTATCTGTTATCAGCCACGTCAGGAGAGGAGAGGCCGACTGTAGGACATG